>NC_058130.1:169740254-169932468 GCF_016433145.1 Gracilinanus agilis
AAGGAAGGAAGGAAGGAAGGAAGGAAGGAAGGAAGGAAGGAAGGAAGGAAGGAAGGAAGGAAGGAAGAAAGAAAGAGAAAGAAAGGAAGGAAGGAAGGAAGAAAGGAAGAAAGAAAGGAAGAAGGGAAGGAAGGCAGGTAAACAAGCAGAGCTCTTAACCCCTTCTTAGTGCTTTTTTTCAGTCTATATTGCTCTACATATATGGCACTGAGTTATACTTCATATCCTCTCTCTGTCTCTGTCTCTCTCATAGAATAAGACTTGTGAGGAGAATTTGGAAAAGATGAAGGAACACTATAATATTTTGGAAAAGGCCACCGAAACTCTGCAGAATAAAATGGAGGATATCAAGGTAAAATGGGGTCTTGAGAAGAGTTAGGTGGGAAGAGAGAGCTAGTCCCCATTGGTTCTATCAGATTGTCCCCAAAGGCTTCTGGTTTTGAGGAGCTCAGAAGCATCACCTCCCCACCCCTCCCTTCCTTGTATCCACTCAGGCTTAGGAGGAAGACATTGAAAAAAGAAAACAGAACATTTGATCCTACCCTAAATTCAGCCATATTCCTTTTGGGAGAATATGCCCCTTTCCTACTCAGCAACTCATTTTCTCTGGGCAAAGTTAAAACTAACATCTCAAATCCAACACAAGAAGGGTTTCTGACACTATTTCATGAAATCTGTTATATATTAAGGGGAAAAACAATTTAATGATTTAAAACAGGTAACCTTCAAATTAGGCACTTACCCTTTAAATGAGATTGTCCACAAAGGGCCTCCTATTTAGTTGGGCTTGTTTAGCAAGCTACTATAATAATTTGTTCCCATGACTTAGTTAGACAGAACTGTGATTCATTCCCAAAGGTTCAAAAGCTATTCTCAAGATGTGAACAGTACTATTTGGGATGAAACTAGGGGTTGTAGAGGTGAAGTCATACCATCTTGGAGGAACTATCTTGTTTTAAAGCATATCTTTATGATATTTATGAACAGTCTTCACAGAAGTAACATACCTAGAAAAGCTTGGTATGATAGAAAGATCATTGGCTTTAGAGTCAGAGGACTTAGATTCAAATCCTACCTCTGGTGCTTACTATGTGTGTAACCTTGGTTACTTTAACTTCTCTGGTCTTCTAATTCCTCATCTATAAAATGAAGAAGTTGGACTAGATGGTCTGCTCTTCACTACTATTTCTAGCTTTAACTGTCACCATCATTCAATTCCTTTGAATCTGATTCCTTCCAAAGATCCTATCTTTGCGTAAATTATTTATTAGCCTTTAGGACACCAGTATGGCTTTTAAAAATTCATTTATTCATTCAATAAATATACATTAAGCAACTACCATGTGTAAAACACTTCAAACTACTGAGGAAGATACAAAGATTAAGGCACAATTCTAGCTCATGTGAAGCTTACATTCTAATAGGGAACTTTTGACATATTCAGATTTTTAACTATGATTCCAAATAATACAAGCAAAGTATTAGATGAGGTGCTGAGCTAGGATTGTTATCAACTTGGAGAACCAGGCAAGACTTAATGGAGACCTTGGCATTTAAGTCATAAAGTTTAATAAGAGGATTTTAATAAAGAGAGGGTTTCAGAAAGGCATTCTGTAACCTTTGCTACTGTTTAGAAGCAGGAAAAATAAAAGGAAAAGAATCAAGTTTTCCAAAGTGTACTCTCTGACTTCACCAAAATACTCAAAGTCATCAAAAGATTTGGCTTCTGCAGCTACAAAACAAAATCATCTACCTGGGGAAAGTTGCCAGCATGTTAAGAATGCTTCACTATGACCACCCAGGACCAAAAGGTGCCTTGACTGACCCATAGATAAAGTTTTTTCAATCAGTGAAAATTCACCTTTTCTCTCTCCTTTCTCAACCTCCACCCCTATTGACAAGAAGAAACAAAACCCTCTATTCCAAATATGTATAGTCAAGCAAAACAAAATTTCAAATTGGCCATCTCCAAAGGAAAAAAATTCTCAATCTGCACTCCAAGATGAAAAGATTAAATTGATTCTGTATCGATGGGAAGTTACTGGCATGTTTCATCATGAGTCCTCTGGAACTGTAATTGCTTATTGCACATATCAGCATTCCTAAATCTTGAAATTGTTTTCTTAACAATATGTTGTTATTGTCTAAACTGTTGTCTTGGTTCTAGTCATTTCACTCTGCATCAATTTATACAAACCTCCTCAGGTATCTCTGAAACTGTGCCCTTCATAGTTTCTTGTACACAATAGCATTCCATCACATTCATCTACCATAATTTCTTCAGCTATTCTCCATTGGATGGGTGCCCCTTCAATTTATAATTCCTTGCCACCTCTAAAAAAAACCTACTGTAAATATTTTATACATATGGTTCATGCCACTTTTGACACTAGAATAGTGAGTGGGGGGTCCTCACAGTGTAGCAATGCTTATGCTGAACTCATGATCCTATTTCAATGACTTTATAAGTGGAATCTTACGTTTGATGAATATATGAGAAACTCTTCTGATGCACCAGGCTATGAGAACCATCAAGGTTCTAAAAGATGTATTTTATTAGTTTTTTTTTGCTGACAATCATGTTTTTAAATATAGTGAATGAGAGCCATAGTTAATAATGGACAGCTTGACAAGTTTCACAGCCAAGCAATATGCCTTAGGAAGACTGAGGTCATGTTCAGCTGGTACAAAGGAAGTTCTATATGGAATCAAAGATTGGCCACATGGATCTGAGAAGATCTGAGATCTTAGGGAAGACTTTGCCCAATGAATGACACTGCCATCCTACTCCTGAGCAGATTGACAATCCATAGAACACTGATTTTGTCTAATTTCCCATGTAGCTATTAAACTTAGACTTTGACTTGAGCTATAGAATCATAAAACATTTGAGCTGGAAGAGACATTGAAGATTATCTAGTCTAACCCTATCTTTTTATTGTAAAGGAAAGAGAAAAGAAAAAAGTATATCTCTTTATTTGAAATAAATTTATTTTAAAATTTTTCTTCATTATTCTTTCATTTTCATTAAAGAGGAAACTAAGGCCAATTTGCAACATAACCAAGATTAGATCTCTATGTACTTTCTATATAGGCTTTTTTCAACATCATCATGGCTGCTTCATCTGAAAAAAATTTCAAGCAAATACCAGAAATTGTATAAGCCAGTAAAGATACAAAGATTAAAAAATTACTCAGTCATAGCTCTCAAGGATCTTATTATATTCTACTAGGGGAGCATGTAACACACGATGGTTTTATATATATGTACATGTGTACATATATATGTGTGAATGCAGTATATATACACACATATATATGTGTGTATAATTTGTAGTATATAGATCATACTGATTAACTATAAGGAAAGAGGAAAAGAAAAGGGTAAAGGGAGGGAATTGATGTAAAGACAGGTAATGTACTGGAAGAACAAAGATTTAAATGAAAGAAGTCTGGGTGATGGAGGTATAAGATATGACCAAATACTCTAGGAAAATTTGAGGAGGGAAAGAACTAATGGTGGCTGGGCAGGGAAAGCTTCACAAAATAGTTAATATTTGAGTTAAGTCTTGAAGAAAAAATTTTGAAAAGGGGTGGGGGATATGAAAATGAGGTAGGAATGTTCCCATCATTCCTGTCCTTTGTGTTCAGAACTTTGTTTTCTTTGACTTCTTACATCAAATCAGTTCACAAATCTTGTCCTTTCTACCTTCATATCCCATGTATCATTCCTCTTCTCTTTACTTATACCCATGATTTCAGATAAAACACTCCTGTCCTTTCTCCCAAATCTTAGAATCATCTTCTAATTGGTCTTCCAGCCTCAAGCCTCTTCTCTTTCTAATCTATCCTTCACACAGTTCTCATGCTGATTTTCTTAAAATACAGACCTGACCATATGACTTCCCCAATTCAGTGAATTCTGTTAGCTCCATATTATCTCTGGAATCGAATAGAAACTCCTTTGTTTGGCATTTAAAGCTCTTCTCAAATTGGCCCCACCTACTGCCAATTTTATTACCCATTATTCCCCTCCACATACTTATAGTATGTCCATTTCTTGTTATTCTTCACACATGGCACTCCATCTCAATCTCTAGAATGTGCTCTTTCTCACCACTTTCTCTTGGAATTCCTGATTTCCTTCAAGACTCAGTCCAAGGGTCACCTTCAGCATGAGACCTTTCCTGTTTTCTCTAGCTGCTATTGATTTCTACCCTGAGATTATCTTGTATCTGTTTCATATGTATTTTCTATATGCCTATATATGTGCATGTTGTCTCCTCCTTAGAATGTAAGCTCAAGGGCAGTGATTGTTTTCCTTCTACCTTTGTATCCCCAGAGCCTAGCTCATTGCCTGGCACTTTGTCATCTCCTTAAGCTATATAAGAATTTAAATTTAGGTTTTATGCTAAATATGAGAATTCTAAAGTAATATTGTGGTCACTAATTTTAAAATATTACAGCTTAAGTCAAAATGACTTTAGCAGCTTTATTTACAAAGAGGTGGAAAGAGTGAAAATGGAAAAATGTAGATAAAGAGACAAAAAGTACTGCCTAGCTACCAATACCCTAAATTTAATCCTAATATCTCCAGACCACAAATGCGAATCCAAAAGTGAATCTCACCAGAATCCAAAGTCCTAATTAGGAAGCCAAAATCTGAAGAGCCAGGAGATGCTGAAGAATCCCCCAAGAACCATCAGGGCACACCAGGCCAAGAATCTTGCCAGAACTCATGCTGGAGGGAGTGTCCCACCGAAGTGTCAATGAGCAGAGAGGATCTCCTCACCCACTCACCATTTAAGCCAATGCAGGATCTAGGTAGTCTCCTCTTTCAGTCTGGCTCACCAACTCAGAGAGAATCCCTGAATCCTTTAAAGCAGTTTTCTCAATGTCACTTCCTGTTGCTCCTTCACTTTACAGGAACCAATCACAGTCTTTCAGTTTGCCTAGCACTGCCCAGGAGGTGGTCAGTGGCCTCTGGAGTTGTTACCCACTCTAGCAAGTGACTTGTGAACTCTCATACTTAGTGACTGGTAAGGTACTAAGTAAGGGTAATTAAGTTTTTATTTGATTAATTTAAAAGTTGCTGATTGATAGACAAAGAGAGAGTTTGATTCACTTTTCACAGCTATTATTATACCTTTGCTCCTTTTAACCAAAAAATTCCTAGAAATTGGACAATCAAAGACATTTTTATTAAGCAAGGTGAAGGTTTTTGTTTCTTTTTGTTTTAGATAAGGGAAACCTGAGCATGTTTGTAAACAGCATGGAGGGAACTAGTAATAAGAAATTGGGGATTAGAAAAAAGGAATGATTAATGAATCTCCTATCAAAGGCAAAAGGTAATATAATCAAAGACATAAGAGAAGGGGTAACACTTGCAGGAGGAGAGCCTTTTTATCCTCTGAAGTTAGGATGAAAAGTTAGAGAAAGGGAGATTAAAATTTATGATGAATGGTCTCATTTTTAAAAGTAAAATATTAAATAAAGTTATCTGCTAAGAAGAGCTTAGCTGAAGAGTAGAATTGAGTTCCCAAAGATGGAGAAGGAAGGAGAGCTAGATGATAAAAAGATTGCTCTAAGAGTATCATAGGCATAGCTTGGTTTAGATAATATAAATTTCTAGTGAACTCAGCAAGTATGATTGACTTCATCTAGCAGTTTTCAGTAGAACTTGAATATAAGGCAAAAAGACAAATACTGAAGTTGATTCAGGGTTGAGGATTAGTTCATAAAACAGAAAAAAGGACTAGGGGGCAAAGTATTCAAGGACAGAGGGAAATGCCTTATTTAACTGATTAACTACAGGGAGGGAGAGAAGAAAACGGGTAAAGGGAGAAAAATTTTATCAAGATAGGCAATGGACTGAAAGACCAGAAATTTAGATGAAAGAGATTGTGTAAAGGAAACCCCCTCCCCCAGGACCACGTACTGGGGCCTCCTACCTGTGTCCCCTGACTGCTAGCTTTACTTCTTGTGACTGGACTTTACATGAGGGTACTCCAACAATGACCTGGAAAGGATCAGGTTAGGGTGGGAGGGAGGAGTAAAGGAGAAGAAATAAAAGAGGGGGTTCTAGGAAGTGGGCTTTCTCTATTCCCTTGGATGTGGAGGTGAAAGGACCATGGTTGGGATAGAAAGCCATGAGGGAAATGCTCATGTGGTGGGATTAGAATAGGGATAATCTCCCTCTATCTCTATGCTCTCTATTTCAAGTTAGTATTAATAATCTCTATGGAAATTAAGGACCAGAGTGTTAATTTAATTTAGTTTTTGCAAGATCCAAGTGAAGATGAAGAATAGATTCAGTAGAAGTGAGACAGTGGGAAAGAAAGAGAAACTAGAGATTTTGATCAGAGAGGAGACTTTCAAAATTCAAAATCTTGAAGGAGCATTTTGACTGAGTCTGAAGTGTGATTAACTGTATGTGTCTAAGGTAGCATAGAAATAGCAGGTTCATGAGAGTGTGAGGCACTGATAAACTAGAAGTTCAGGGCATCTGGGAGATAACAGGAATACTGAAGTCTCCAACTATGAGAGTAAGAAATAGAGTAGAGAAAAAGACTGTGAGCCAAGTGTTGAATTTACTGTGGAAGGAGGGGTTTGAGCTGGAGCAATAAGGTTCTAATCTGGGTGGTATAGTCAGATTGTGTGAACTTTAAAGGACGATAGGTTGTTGAGTGATTATTGTGCTGGAAGGATCTGGAACTGATTGTGGGAAACTCAAAAGTATTCAGGTTTTTTCTCGTGTGTGTTTGTATTCATGAGAAAAAAATAGTCAAGTACATGTCCTCAAAGGAAAACCAGATTTTCAGCAAGTATTTGGTGAATGCTATAAAATGGAAAGAGTGTGAAAGATACCCTAGGATGAAGGGAAGGGGTTGTTAACAATAGAGTGGTAATTTCATAAAGCATAGTTGAAATGATAGGCTGAGGAGATAAGAGACAGGTAAGCACTAAGGCTAAGCTGGGAAGAGATGACTGCAGAAAGAAATAGAAGAAGAAAGAGATTTTGCCTAGGTAGATTATAGCACAGAATTATAGGAATTTGAAAAGCAGGAAATGAGGAGAGATTATTCTTTGCAATAAGAAATGGCTCTCATGGAGGGGAGAAAAGAAGAGATACAGGGGAAAATCTAGGCAATCTAAAAATAAGATATCAATAAAAATTCTATTTTTAAAAAAGAAAAGCATGACAATAACAGCAATATTGGATGATGATCTGTGAAAACTTGGCTACTCTCAGCAATACAATGATCTAGGATAATCCTGAAAGACTTATGACAGAGAATGCCATCCATCTCCAGAGAAAGAAATGTTGAAGTCATCTTTCACATCAGTGTATCTTAGGTCTTATTTCAGGGTTCTGGTTATGTATGAGTAAGCTCTTACAACAATGACCTATGTAGAAGTGTGTTTTGCATGACAATAAAAAAATAATAAAAAGAAAAGCATGGAACCAAAGTGGTAGAGAGGTGGCAATCCAGCCAAAACTTCCCAACATTTCCCTCTAAACAACTTTAAAATAATGCTTCACATTGTCTTTTGGAGTATGAAAGCCAAAAAAAGGTTCAGGGTGAGACATTTTTCCATCCTAACACAACTTAGATGGTTGGCAAGAAAGATCTGTGATACCAGGGTCAGGGCTGACACAGAGGCCAGAAATGGTGAGGAGATTGGACAACTGGTCAGAAAGAAATTTCAGGGGACTATTCGCAGGTATTGGGTACAGCTGGCACTAATTGGCAACTCTATTAACCATATACAGCTCTGGGTTACAGTTCCAGGGCTGAGAAGAGTGCTTGTGGTCAGTCTCAAGTTGCAGTTCTAAGGTTTGTGACTATTGAAGAACAGAGGACCTAGTCACAGTTCTAGGGCTAAAAGGTGTGAGTACTAGAGCTTGCAGCTGTAGAGGAATGAAGGCCCTTCCTAGAAACTAGGAAACTAGACTGGAGATGAGGAGAGCAATGTCAACACCTTAGAAACCCTGAAAACTGGCAACCCCAAAAACTAGCTCTGAAAACAGCAGAATGAAAAAACAGGAAAGTTCAACAGTGCCTCTCCACTCCTGAGTGAGCAGAGACCAACTTTACTATAAAGTTAGAAATCAAGAAGTAGGCTGAAAAAAATGAGCTAACAACAACAAAAGAACTTGACCATAAAAATCTACTTTGGTGACAGGGAAGATCAAGACAAACTCAGAAGACAACAATGTGAAAACAACGTCAACTGAAATCTCAAAGAAACAATTTGAATTGGACACAAGCCCAACAAGAATTCCTGGGAGAGTAAAAGCAAGCAATGAGTTGTTGGGGGGTGGGGGAGTGGGAAGAGAAATGAGAGGGATGTAAGAAAATTATGAAAAGAGAATTAACAGCTTGGTAAAAGAGGTACAAAAGTTTGAAAAAAAGAACACCTTATTTTTTTGCCTAATTTGGCCTAATGATTTGAATGGGCCTAATGATAAGAAAGTCACAAAATTCACTGAAGAAAAGAACTTCTTAAAAAACAGAATTGGCCAAATGGAAAAAGAAGTACAAAAGCTCAGTGAAGAAAATAATTCTTTAAAAATTAGAACTGGGCAGCTGAGACCTCAAGAAACAATAAAACAAAGTCAAAAGAATTTTTAAAATAGAAGAAAATGTGAAATATTTCATTGGAAAAGCAAGTGACCTAGAAAATAGATTGAAGAGAGAGAATTTAAGTATTGCCATGATCAAAAAAAGAGCCTAGACATATTTCAAGAAATCATAAAGGAAAATTGCCCCCAATATCTTAGATCCAAAATAGAAATGGAAAGAATTCATTGTTCACCTTCTGAAAGAGATCCCTAAATGAAAACCTCAAAGAATATTATAGCCAAATTTGAGAGTCTGGAGGTCAGGGAGTAAATATAGCAGAAAGTGATGATTCAAGTTCAAATAAGCATACAAGATTTAGAAGTTTCCATATTAAAGAAGAGGAAGCTTAGAATATGATACTTTAGAAGGCAAAGGAATCAGGATTACAACCAAAAATAAACTATTCAACAAAACTATAATCCTTCAGGGGAAAATGCATATTTGATGAAAAAGATGACTTTTGGGGCAGCTGGGTAGCTCAGTGGATTGAGAGCCAGGCCTAGAGACAGGAGGTCCTAGGTTCAAATCCGGCCTCAGACACTTCCCAGCTGTGTGACCCTGGGCAAGTCACTTGACCCCCATTGCCTACCCTTACCACTCTTCCACCTATAAGTAAATACACAGAAGTTAAGGGTTTAAAATAAAAAAAAAATTAAAAAAAAAGATGACTTTTAAGAATTCTTTTTTTTTAGTTGTGTAACTTGCAAAAGAAAATCATCTTCATTTATTTATTTTTTTAGATTTAAATATTTTATTTTTTAGAAAAATTTTCCATGGTTTCATGATTCATGTTTTTACTTTCCCCTTCACCCCTCTTCACATCCCCCCCGCCATAGCCAACCCACATTTCCACTGGTTTTAACATGTGTCATCAATCAAGACTTATTTCTATATTATCGATAGTTGCATTGGTGTTGTCGTTTTGAGTCTACATCCCCAATCATGTCCATATCAACCCAAGTTTTCAAGCAGTTGTTTTTCTTCTGTGTTTCCACTCCTGTAGTTCTTCCTCTGAATGTGGGTAGCATTTTTTTTCCATAAATCCCATAGAATTGCCCTGGATCATTGAATTGTTGCTAGTACAGATGTCCATTACATTTGATTTTACCACAGTGTATCAGTCTCTGTGTACAATGTTCTGGCTCTGTTCCTTTCACTCTGCATCAATTCCTGGAGGTCATTCCAGTTCACATGGAATTCCTCCAGTTTATTATTCCTTTGAGTACAATAGTATTCCATCACCAGCATATACCACAATTTGTTCAGCTATTCCCCAATTGAAGGGCATACCCTCTTTTTCCAGTTTTTTGCCACCACAAAAAGTGTGGCTATAAATATTTTTGTACAAGTCTTTTTATCTATGTTCTCTTTGGGGTACAAACCCAGCAATGTTATGACTGGATTGAAGGGCAGGCATTCTTTTATCGCTCTTTGGGCATAGTTCCAAATTGCCATCCAGAATGGTTGGATCAGTTCACAACTCCACCAGCAATGCATTAATGTCCCAATTTTGCCACATCCCCTCCAACATTTATTACTCTTTCCCCCATCCCCTATCATTTTTAGCCAATCTGCTAGGTGTGAAGTGGTACCTCAGAGTTGTTTTGATTTGCATTTCTCTAATTATTAGAGATTTAGAACACTTTCTCATGTGCTTATTGATACTTTTGATTTCTTTATCTGAAAATTGCCTATTCATGTCCCTTGCCCGTTTGTCAATTGGGCAATGGCTTGATTTTTTATACAATTGATTTAGCTCCTTGTATATTTGAGTAATTAGACCTCTGTCAGAGTGTTTTCTTATAAAGATTTTTTCCCAGTTTGTTGTTTCCCTTCTGATTTTGGTTGCATTGCTTTTGTTTGTACAAAACCTTTTTAATTTAATATAATCAAAATTATTTATATTGCATTTTGTAATTTTTTCTACCTCATGCTTGGTTTTAAAATTTTCCCTTTTTAAGAATTCTTAATAAAAAGATCATAGCCGAATAGAAATTTTAACATTCAAATATAAGACTCAAGGAAAGCATGAAAAGGCAAACATGAAAAAGAAATCATAAGAGATTCAGGAGGGTTAAACTGTTTATATTCCAATATAGGAAAATGAAACATGTAATACCCAAGAACTTTATCATTATTAGGGCAGTTAAAAGCAGTCCACATAAATAGAGGGTATGGGTATGAGTCAATTATGTTGGGATAAACTGAAAAAAAAAATGAAGGGTTGAAAAAGGGAGATGCACTGGGAGAAGGGGGAAGGAAGTAACAGCAATAGTATAATGATGATCAAGTGTGAAAGACTTAACTCTAATAATTTTCTGATGTAAGAAAATTCCAAAGGACTCGTGATAAAAAATATCCACCTATAGAAAAAGAACTGATGAACTTTGAGTACAAATTGAAGAAGAGTTTTCTCATTTTATTTTTATTGCTTTTTTATGATTTGGTTAATATGGAAAATATTTTGCATAATTTTACATGTATAATCAATATATTGCTTGCCTTCTCATGGGGTAGGGGAGGAGAGGGAAGGAGAGAATTTGGGACTCAAAAAGAATTTTTTAAAGAAAGTCAGACTTATGAGAAAGAATGCTATCCACATTTAGAAAAAGAACTGTGGGAGTAGAAGTCCAGAAGAAAACATATGCTTTATCACTTGTTTATATGGGTATATTATTTGAGGTTTGGGTTTTAAAAGATTACTCTATTACAAAAATGAATAATAAGAAAATAGGTTTTGAGTGATAATATATGTGTACCCCAGTGGAATTGCTTGTCAATTCCAGGAAGAAGGAGGGAAGAGGGGAGGGAGAAAAATGAATTATGTAACCATGGAAAAAATTTATAATTAAATTTAAAATTAAAAAAAAGAATGTCATAAATAACAAGTTTTTAAAATAAAAAAAAGAAAGAAAAGCAAGAGATAGAAATTTGTCAGCCAGGGAGTAGGATAAGTACCAAATATGGAGAAGCTTATAGATGAAAAGGATTGGAAGATTCTATTTAGATTGTTGGTTAGTTGTTGGGTATGTGCCAGGTATTGAGCTGGGGATATAAAGAAATGCAAAAATAGCCCCTTCGAGGAGAGGTTAAAGGTTTAGGGTGACTTGGGAATGCTAAGGTGAAATAGTTTCATTCAAATTCCCTCTTGAGTATTATATGATACATAAAATGTCAGGATAATTGGTTCTTTTCTTTTTCAATTATTTATTCTAAACTTAGTAACTATTGATAAGATATTAGACTGTTCTTTTTCAGTTTAATATGAAAAATATGTATTATGTAAATATATAGACTTTAACAAGATGGTAACCAAAAATAATTCTATTTCCTTCCATGTCCCCTTCTGATTTCTTTTTCTTCTCCATATTTTTCTTAATTTTTTTGCTGGCCCTGAATTTTTTTAAAATTTAATTTAATTTTAATTTTCAGTTTCAAGATCTCTCCTTCCCTCCTTTACCCACCCATTGAGAAGGCAAGAAATATGATACCCTTTGTATATATGAAGTCATGCAAAATATATTTCCACATTGGCCATGTGTTTTTTAAAAAGGCAAGGATAATAAATGAAATAAAAATATGCTTCAGTCTGCACTCTGAGACCATCAGTTCTCTAACTGAAAGTGGATGATTTTACATCATGAGTGCTTTGGAACTAACTGTGGTTTCTCACTGTGTTGATCAGAGTTATCAAATATTTCACAGTTGACCTTTCCAATATTGCTGTTACTGTACACACACACACACACACACACACACACACACACACACACACACTGCATTCTCCTGGTTCTATTCATTTTGCATCAAGTCATACAAATCTTCCCAGGTTTTTCTGAAAGCATCCTCCTCATCATTTCTTAGAGCATGGCAATATTCCATCATATTCATATATCATAACTTGTTTCAACTATTCCCCAACAGATGGACACCATCTCAGTTTCTAACTCTGCCATCACACACACAAAAAAGCTACTATAAATATTCTTGCACTCATTTGCCCTTTTCCTTTTCCTTTGATCTCACTGAAGTATAGACCTAGTAGAGAAAGTATTGCTGTGTCCCTGAGTTCTTAAAGCCTTTGTCAGCTCATCACAGGTTATATCTTGTTAGAAAGGCCTTCCTTATGATAGGCCCATCAGCAGACTGTATATTTTCTGAGGACTAACCTAGAGAGAATGCAGAGGTACAAAGAGGATCTTTTTAAATTTTTACTTATTTATTTAAAAATATTTTTTCGACGTTTATATGATTCATTTTCTTTCCCTCTCCTCTTCCCTCTCCCCTTCTGGAGCCAATAAGCAATTCTACTGGGTACTTGATGCCTATTTCCATATTATTCATTTTTGCTACAGAGCAATCTTTTAAAGCCAAAACCCCAAATCATATACCCATATAAACAAGTGATAAGTGATAAGTCATGTGTTTTTCTTTTGTGTTTCTACTCCTACAGTTCTTTCTCTCAATGTAGATAGCATTCTTTCTTAGAAGTCCTTCAGGAATGTCCTGGATTGTTGCATTGCCACTAGAAGTAAAGTCCATTACACTGGATATATAGTTCCACAATGTTTCACTATCTGTGTACAACATCTCTTGATTCTGCTCGTTTCACTTTGCATCAGTTCATTGAGGTTCTTCCAGTTCATATAGAAATCTTCCAGATCATCATTTTAAAGAGGATCTTTTACTAGTAGATTAATTTCTAACGGTTCCATTCTTGGGCTCCCGTAACTTGGAAAACAAAGAAAAATACAAAGGAGTCCTTGGTTCTTTGTGGTTCTCTTTTGCACAAAGGTGATGGAGTAACAGAAAAGGAAGCCCAGAGCGATAAGAATCACATGATCTTTAATTAATCTAAGATATAAATTTCATTACTGATGTTCTAATTGTGAGATCCCGGTTCAGGGCCCTTCTTTGCTGAGAATAGTCCTGGAGGCAATGGAACAGATGATAATGACTTTCTCCATATTATAGACGAAGGCAGAAGATATAAATACCCGAGGTGGCCCCGTAGAGCACAAATCAATAGGACTGGAGGGAGGAACTCTGGAGTCCAGATCTAACTTCAAACACTTATTAGCTATTGTGATCCTGGGCAATGGGGATAAGAATAGCACCTACTTCCCAGTGTTGTTTTGAGGATCAAATGAGATAATATTTGTTAAAGGGGAATAGCACAGGGCTTGGCACATAGTAGTTCAATATAAATGCTTATTCCCATGCCCCAGATAAGGAAGCTATTGCTGAAGGGAAAGATATTTCCTATTTACTGCATTCTGCTCCCAACTCTGGAACGGTTAGGGAGCACAGTGGACAGAGTGACAGGGCTGACGTCAAGAAGACTTATTCGTCTTCCTGAATTCAAATCTGGCCTCAGTGACTTACTATGTAACCCTGGGAAGGTCACTTAAACCTGTTTGCCTCAGTTTCCTCATCTCTAAAATGAGCTGTAAAAGGAAATAGCAAACTTCTCCAATATCTTTGTCCAGAAAACCTCAAAAGGGAACATGGCGAGTTAAACATGATGCAACAACAATCTCCCAACTATGCTTCTGACTCTTCCTCAGACTTTTGCCACCTGTCTCAGCTGCCTTCTCACCATAGAAGTTACCTTCATTCCAGTGGCCTTCTCAATCTGAACATCCCCCCACCCACTCACCCCCCCCCCCACTTCCTTGGTGAATTCCTTCTAAAATCTCCATTTTGAGGAAAAGCTCAGATCATCCATTCTGCGTTCTTCTCCTAGCTTTGAGTCTAAACACCATGGCTCCCCAATGCCTTCCCATCAGACCCCCTCTTCTCCCTCTCCTTTTTCAGGTCCCTTTTATGTGTTGCCTTCCTCCCTTAGAATGAAAGCTCCTTAAAGAAAAGATTCTTTTTCTTTTTTATTGTATTTTTATACCCAGGATCTAGTACAGTGCCTGGAAGGGAAAGCACTTAATAAATACTTGTGTGACTATTGTGGATGACATTCTGATCCTTTCAAGCTCTAAAACATTGCCTCCTAAATGAGATCCCTAATCATGCAGAACATTTCAGTTTAATCCAGAACACTAACAATGAAGTATGCATCCCACATATTGGCAGAGAAGTGTTGGACTACAAGTACAGAATGAGACATGCATTTTCAGGCACAGCCAATGTGTGGATTTGTTTTGAATGATTATACTTATTTGTCATAAGGAAAAGCTTTATTTATTTTTTTTTAAGGAGGAAAGTTATGAAATGGGTCATTAGTGATAGTTATGCCAAAAAAAAGAAGAAAAAGAAAGAAAAGGATATCAGTGGAACAACCACCACCAAAAAAAAGTTAGTTTTTTTGTTTTTTTTTTTAAAGAAAGTAGAAAAAATTCAGAAGGGGACATAGACAAATAGGGCAATGTTGGAACAATCATGTTAAATTTAATATGTACTCCTCCCCCACTAATTACATGTAAAAACAGTTTCTAACATTTTTCAAAGAATATTGAATCTGGAATTCTCTCCCCCCCTTCACCTCAACTTCCTGTTCCCTTAAGATGGTAAGCAATCTTATATAGATTTTACATGTGCAATCATATAAAATATTTTTCCATATTAATCCTTTTGTGGAAGGAAACTCAAATAGAAAAAAAATTATGAAAGTGGAAAACATTTGCTTTCATCTAGATTTAGACTCAGTTCTTTTTCTCTGGAAGTAGAAGACATCATGAGTTCTTTCAGATATTTTTGGTTAATTGTAATGTTGAGAATAGATGTTATTCACAGTTGTTCATTGTAAAGTATTCTTGTCACTGTGTACAATGTTCTCCTGGTTCTGCTTATTTCACTCTGCTTCAGTTCATGTAAAGTTTTCCAAGTTTTTCTGAGCTCCTCCTGCTTGTCATTTCTTATAGCAAAATAGTATTCCATTACAATCATGTACTATAACTTAACCATTCCCCAATTGATGGGTGTCCCCTTGCTTTCCAAATTTTTGTACCCCATCTCCTAAAAAAAGAGCTGCTTTAAATATATATATAGAGAGGTCCTCTCCCCCTTTAAAATTAAAAAAACATTTTTTTAATCTCTGAGATATGAACCCTGGGTCTACCCTGTCACCAAAATAACTTTCTATGATGAGTTTCTTTTTTTTCCCCTCATTTTCCTGACTTTTTCTTTTCTTTTAGTTTAAAAAAACTGTTAAAGTCGGGCTCTATATCTGTAGTGAAGAGAGCACTGTTCCAAGTTTCAGGTCCTTTGTGCAGCTGCCTTCAGAGCTGGCACAGGGGATCTGAATGCTTTCAGTTCTTCCAAGGAGAGGTGTGTTTAATACTCTCCTGACCTATATACTCTGGTCTGTGAATGACCCCAAGCACTCTTTTATGCCTTAGAACTTGTGACCAGGGCCCCCTGCTCCCCTGTGGCTGCAAGTGCTCCTTCTCAACCTGCAATGGCACTCCAGGACTGTGACCCGATTCTGTGTATGGGCAATTGGGCAAAAGTCTTACTCAGAGCTAGCAAAGAGACCCCTGTAATCTCTTTCTAAGCAGTTGTCGGACTCTCCTTCCCATTTGTGGCTGAGAGTTCTGGAAGCCATGACTGGTGCTTTAGCAGTGCCGAAGGCCTATTGCCTCTGCAGGGCCTGCACTGGCGTGTTGTGCTCCAGCTCTACCCAGTGTATTAGATTCCTTGTGCCAGCCTTCTAAATTGTTTTGGGCTGAAAAATTCTATAACCTTGTCTTTTTGTGGATTATGCTGCTTCGGAATTCATTTTGAGGTATTATATCATTGCTTTTTTGGAGGGTCATTTGGTAGAAATTAGATGGATACTTGTGCCATCTCTGACATCTTGTCTCCATCCCTCAAGATATATTTTTGACTCTTGTCTTGTTACTGGACTTCAGTGACACTGGAAGGAATAGTGAGGTTGAAGACTTTGTGCAACTCTGTTTCACTTAAATCCAATTTATGAGCAAATCAAGACATCACCATTGGTCCTCTTGAAAAACAAAGGATGGACAACATTATATTCATAACATTATATAGAATCCCCTTTTTATGTAAGAAAATGTTCATGTTTACTGATATTTTCATGTTCACAATAATAAAAAAATTTTTTAAAGACCAGCTTAACTAGGTACAACTAAAAGCCAATGTGAATAAAGAATGGCTATAGTCAACTCTTATGATATACAGTTTAATGGTGAGCCTATGAAGCTGTTCAGGCACATAAACCTTGGTGGGAAAAATGATGAGTCTTCCTAACTCTAGGTTCAGCACTCTATCCACTGTGCCACCTAGCTGCCAGAGCTGGGTACCAGCACCCAACTATGGAACTCTCCTGTACCGTATACAGGTAGGCATGGGTTGCAGACTAAAGATAATCATCATCATCAAGAAACATATCAAGGATGCCTTTGAGCTTTCTTAAACAATGGGATGTGGCATTGGAGGACCAGGGAACATCAGCCTTCAGGGAACAATAATCAAGGCTGGTTGAGCCAAGGTTTGGGGCTGTCCATGAGCCCAAAGCACCAAAGCCACAAATCATGCCAGACTTTGTAAAAATAAGCTGTTTCTCTGATAGATACATAACTTGGACCATCCATATGACTCAAGGGGGAAGAGGAAGGAAACGTGAATTTATGAAGTACTGTTAAGGTTAAATATTCTCTAGAGACTGTACCTTAATTTAGAATTACTTATTAATAATTAATAGCAGGCCAGAGAAAGAGAGAACACCATCCATGTGTGACCAGTCGTTCCCTTAGCAGCCTCTTCCATGAGTCAGGTTAAGAGACGAGAGCTGCCAGGAGCCAGGCTTAGACACACCTTCTCACACTGAATTCCCAGCCCCAAAGCCCCCACTTCCTCCTGCTACTTCACTTTATGCTTAGTGATGTCCCTTTCCAAAGCCTCTCCAAATGGAGGATTCCAGCCTCACTCTGGGCAAGAGACGGGTCTTCTGGACAGGGGCTGTTGCCTGACCTTTGGAATGGAGGCAAAGTTCTGCATATCCACTGTCCCATCTTCTCTGTCCCACTCTTGGTCCTCTACCCCACGATCTTAAGAGGCTTATTTATATAAAAACAACAGACTTTGTCTGCATTTCAGTTCAACCAGGGGGTGCCATTAGAAGGTACAGGCTAGTGTTAAATTTTCAGTCCCTACAATGTATGTGTCAGGTCTGCATGGAAGCAGATAAAGGTTATGTGACTTGTCCAGAGTCACACAGCTAGTAAGTGTGTCTGATGCCAATTTTTTTTTTTTACCCTTGTACTTCGGTGTATTGTCTCATAGGTGGAAGATTGGTAAGGGTGGGCAATGGGGGTCAAGTGACTTGCCCAGGGTCACACAGCTGGGAAGTGGCTGAGGCCGGGTTTGAACCTTCTGATGCCAATTTTGAATTTATGTTTTCCTCACTCCAGGCTCAGGGTGCTAGCCACTATATTACCTAGCTACCTCTGGTGTGCCACAAGTTAGCCTTTTCAGACACAAATATATTATAATCAGCATTAGTAGCATCTATACTAGCTTCATAACATCTGCAAATTTAATGAGCATGCCAGCTTTCCTTTATCTAAGTCACTGATAAAAATTTTCAATAGCAAAAGACCATGCATAAATCCCTGGGGTTGTCTGGGGAGCTTTCCTGCTGGGGTGATGTTGAACCAGTAACTACTCAGAATCTAGTCATTCAGTCAGTTATGAAACTAATTATAATGTCATCTAAACATATCTTTTCCACTGAAAAATATAACACTTTATCAAAAACTTTGCTAAAAATCTAGGAGATGTACCAAAAAATTCCTTTTATTTATTTAAAAAAATTTTTTTTAACCCTTACCTTCCATCTTGGAGTCTGGCTCCAAGGCAGGAGAATGGTAGGGGTAGGCAATGGGGGTCAAGTGACTTGCCCAGGGTCACACAGCTGGGAAGTGTCTGAGGCCAGATTTGAACCTAGGACCTCCTGTCTCTAGGCCTGACTCTCAATCCACTGAGCTACCCATCTGTCCCCAAATTCCTTTTATTTAAAAGTTTAGTGATCCTATCAAAAAAGGAAATAAAGTCTAGTCTTGCATGACCCATTCCTGGTGGTGTTCATGCCAGTTGCTTGTGATCACCACTGTCCTTCCTAGATATTTGCCAAGCACTTAATGATCAATTCAAGAATTTTCCTAGGAATTGAAATCTAACTCATCAATCTATAACTACTATCCTCTGTTCTCTTCCCTTTTTTGGCAATCAGTACGACATTGCTCTTCCTTAGTCTTATGGCATCTTTCCCACTTTCTACAATCTTTTAAATATCACTAACAGTGGTTCAACTAGGACTAGGCAATTGGGGTTAAGGAATTTATCCAGGGCCACTCAGCTAAAAAGTGTCTAAGGCTAGATTTGAATTTTGGTCCTCCCAGCATAACAGTACAAACAATCTTTCAGAACTCAAGTCAAATAGTTAATTTGAGCCAGATGACTTGAATTCATCAGCCAAGTGCTCCTTTAGTATCTCTTCTCCTTAATTATCTTGATTATCAATTCACTAGTAGCGATTTTTATTATTTGTCAACTTGTTAGTAGTCATTCTGGCATTTTTGGGGAAAAAAAGTTCATTCAACACTTAGCAGGGAAAATAGGAACTAGAGGGAATGAGGTTCTTCTTCTCCTCTGTCAGTTATCATCATCCCATCCATTTTAAGTAAAGATTTTCTCCTTTCTTTGATTCTTTCTTCCTCAAAAATATATGGCCTTGAACTGGTCTAAATTGTTTCTAGGAGCTTCAATCCCCTTAATTCCTGAGGGACTACAAATAAGCCCTGGGGTCATCCCCAGGCCAAAAGCCTCAGTTAAGTCTACATTTGGGGGATCCAAATAGACCCCCTAAGCCTTGAGGAGAGCAATTTGGGGCCCTTGGGCAGAAGATGACTCAAAAAATGCTGTGAGAAATATGATCCCTTCCCTATTTGAGTAGATTCCTGCCCATGCTAAATCAATGATTTTACACTTATGCTAATTCCTAATCAGTATTATCCAATTTAATGTGATTCCATAAGGATAGCGATCATTTCTTTTGTATTAACAGATATTAATATACAGTTAAAGATAATTAATCTTAATATATTACTATAATAACAGAATTAGGAGTAGTTGGATTGGGTAATATAAATTGAAGAAATTCTTTCTTATGATAGATTTTAAAATATTCAAGACACATACTTGCCTTAACTCCAAAAATGTCCAAAAATTTAGAGGACCTCCACCCATTTGATTTGATGAGTTTTACCACGTGCAAGGAAGACCTCTGGATCTTCACCCTGGATCATCTGAGTACTGCATAATACAGATGTTCTAATGGAATGGAAGATCCCTACAGAATGTCCTCTAGTTGTTTTAGGAGTCCATTGCACAACACTTGGGTGGGATTCTGCCTGCCCTGTACTTAACATCAGAAGAACAATTTTAAGCCCATTCCCCAACAATTGAAGCAGAGATGTATTAACGTGTTTCCCTGGGATCTATAGGCCTTCTACTTTGTGAACCTCAATGTGAACAATGAAATTAAAAAAAAAAATTAAGCCCTTCTCTTCTGTCTTAGAATCAATACTAAGTATTGGTTCTAAGGCAGAAGTACTGTAAGGGCTAGGCAATTGAGGTTGAGTGTCTTGCCTAGGGTCACAGAGCTAGGAAGTGTCTGAAACCAGTTTTTAACCCAGGACCTCTCATCTCCCACTGGCTCTCTATCCATTGATCCACCTAGCTGCCCCGACCAATGAGATTTTGTATTTTGTGCTGCATCATCGGAATTTTCTGGGACTTGAAGGTTATAAAACTTGTACTCTGGAAAGTGGAGGGCTCTCAGACTGTGAGAAAGATCTAGGATTCTAGTTGTTGAAGGGAACCAGGTCCCTTTAATAAATAGTTACTGGTCTGTAGTTTTCTTTCTCTGTTTTTGATCTACCTGGCTTTGGAATCAGTACCATATTTGTGTCATAAAAGGAATTTGGTAGGACTCCTTCTTTGCTTATTATATCAAATAATTTGTAGAGTATTGGGATTAGTTGCTCTTTGAATGTCTGATAGAATTCACTTGTGAATCCATCAGGCCCTGGTGATTTTTTCTTGGGGAGTTCTTTGATGGCTTGTTCAATTTCTTTTTCTGATATGGGATTATTTAGGTATTCTATTTCTTCTGCTGTTAATCTAGGCAATTTATATTCTTGTAATATTCATCCATATCTCCTAGATTGCTATATTTATTGCCATATAATTGGGCAAAATAGTTTTTAATGATTGCCTTAATTTCTCCTTCATTAGAGATGAGGTATCCCTTTTCATCTTTGATACTGTCAGTTTTGTTTTCTTCTTTCCTTTTTTTTATTAGATTGACCAGTACTTTGTCTATTTTATCTGTTTTTTCAAAATACCAGCTTCTAGTCTTATTTATTAATTCAATAGTTCTTTTACTTTCGATTTTATTAATTTCTCCCTTCATTTTTAGTATTTCTAATTTAGTTTTCATCTGGGGATTTTTAATTTGCTTGCTTTCTAGTTTTTTTAAGTTGCATGCCCAATTCATTAATCTCTGCCCTCCCTAATTTGTTACTGGCTGGGATTTCTGCCCCAATTGTTTGATTACAGATTGTACAAATTTCTGGCGTTAGAATAATGTGTATCAATGGGTTGATGCGGACATGGTTGGGGATGTAGACTTGAAATGACCATACCAATACAACTATCAATAATATGGAAATAGGTTTTGATCAATAACACATGTTAAAACCAGTGGAAATGCGTGTCAGCTATGGGGGGGTGGGAGTGGGGGGGGGGCGAAGGAGGGGTGAAGGGGAAAGTAAGAGCATGAATCATGTAACCATGGAAAATTTTTCTAAAAAAAAAAAAAAAAAAAAAGAATAATGTGTATCCTTTAGGGCCACTCCTGGTGGTAGCAGCCCCTCAGGACCTCTTCCATTTTGAACTATGTTCCCAGTTTTGCAGATCTGAACTTTCCTTAGTTCTAGAGCTAGTCAAATGATTATCCAACTTTATAACTTGAGCTCGCCCTTCCCAAATCATAGAATCATAGATTCAGAGCTAGAAGGGTCCTTGGGAGCCATGAAGTCCTTTTACAATTGAAGAATAGAGAGGTCCTGCCCAGGGTCACACAGCTATTAACTGTGTAAGGTGGAACACCACCTCACAAAGTGCAGGACCCTATCCACTGTGCCCCCTAACTGCCATCCTGATGTGGGATCAACTTTGTACTAGGTTTGGTTTATTTTTAAACCCTTACTTTCTTAGAAGGGGTACTAAGAATCCAGGTAATCTAGGCTAGGTAACTGGGCAGTGTTGTCCAGGGTTAATTAGCTAAGAAGTGTCTGAAGCCAGATTTGAACTTGGGTCCTCCCAACTCAGGTCTGGCTCTTTGTCTACTGAGCCATCCAGATACATTTCTCAGGTATCTTTGCTTAATTAATGGTCTTTGTTATAATGAAGATTTCAATTTTGAGGTAAGGAGAGGAAGGGAAATAGTTCAAGAAATGACTATTACATAAAAACAAGTCAGTATCAACACAACACTTTTAATTCTGAAATAATACAGCAACTTCTGATTTGTCTCTATGACTAGAGATTGTGTCCAAGAGTATTAACCACTAAGTGTCATGGAGGATATAGAACCATTATACTCTCCTGGGAGGAAAGGACAACTTTGTCAGACTTCTCCAAAAAAGCAACAGTTACAGGAAACACCAGTCATTGGACAGCCAAAAATGACTCAGGAACTTCTGATCTTTCTTGCCTCTTTGGCTGGAAATGTCCATTTCCCAAGATTGCTGTTCAGTGATCTGGACTCAAGAAAAGAAATATTAAAAAGAAAAGGCATTGGGGGCAGCTGGGTAGCTCAGTGGATTGAGAGCCAGGCCTAGAGACGGGAGGTCCTAGGTTCAAATCCGACCTCAGACACTTCCCAGCTGTGTGACCCTGGGCAAGTCACTTGACCCCCATTGCCTACCCTTGCCACTCTTCCACCTATAAGTCAATACACAGAAGTTAAGGGTTTAAAAAATAAATTAAAAAAAAAGAAAAAGAAAAAGAAAAGGCATTTAGAGACTTGGAGTCCTATCTTAAGGGCTCACCTAGGCAAGTCCATGTTTCTGGGTCTCATATAGCTGCCATTGCTATAGGGATGAGGAAAAAAAAAGACCAGCCTTTCTGGCAACCTCATGGAGAGCTGGAGTCCCAAGAGGCATGCTCAAAAGAGGAAGGAGCCCTTCTCCTTGATTTTTATATAGCCTGTTGAATGGACAACTCTTCCTGGTGCAGTCACCAATCTTTTTTTTTTTTTTTAATTTTTTTAAATTAAAAACCTTAGCTTCCATCTTGGAGTCAATACTGTGTATTGGCTCCAAGGCAAAAGAGTGGTAAGGGCTAGGCAATGGGGGTTAAGTGACTTGCCCAGGGTCACACAGCTAGGAAGTGTCTGAGGCCAAATTTGAACCTAGGACCTCCCTCTCTAGGCCTGGTTCTCAATCCACTGAGCCACCCAGATGCCCCCACCAATCATCTTTGACACAACCCATCCCACTCTCACCCCAATCCCCAGTTATAGGATCAAAGAAACTAACCAGGAGCTAGTCTTGTCCATTAGCAAGGAGCCATATTTCTCTTCCATGGATTTCCCATATTACATAATGGATGAATAAATGAATGACCTTCAGGGTCCCTCGCTCTCCTCACAGTAGCCAGGATCTACTTAGTACTCTGAGAGTTCTCTCCTGTCCAAAAGCATAGCAGGAAGTAGCCTTGCTCTTGAGATTTGGCAATAGTGAACCCTCTGAGACCAAGCCTTCGATAAGCAGACCCTCTAAAATCTCACAAAAAAAGAATAACCTGCTCTTTTCTTTGAATTTAGGACATCCAAAATGTGGTGAGACAACTAGAAATCAAAAAGGCAGATAAAATTGAGATGGAAGAACAAATGAGAGAGGTGAGCAAGTGATTGATACTCCCCTCACCAAGCCCACCCTATCCTACCAACACACCCTGAAGACTCTCCCTGGAAAGAGGGGTAGCCACATTATCTCAGACTGAAACGGAATAATGATAAAATCCAGGGAATGGGAGATAGGGGATGGATCGTCTTTTTTCCCCCTTTTTTTTCTCAAATATAGAGCAGTTAGAAGAAAATGGTTTTGTTTTTGTTTTTTGGCTCTAGTAGATTTCACAGCTAACACAAACCAATTCCTCCATGGAATTTAGCATAGTTGCTATTCTGGGACTAATCTGTCTTTTTAGTAAGTTGGTGTTAGAAATAGTTTTAGAATGCATTGCTTTAATGAACAAAGATAGAGCTGGAGCTGAATTCTTTTTGTCATCCCTATTTCCCTTCAGGTCAGGGATGTCATTACCCCAGATCCTGAAGACCTGGGAAATAGAAGTAAACCCAGAGATCTGATTTCACTCCAGTTTTGATCAGTCCAGTCATTCCCAGACCAAGGGCAGCAGTCCCTCCCTTCACTTTTCCTTGCCTGGTGAGCCTTCAGTTATGTGGAACAAGAAGCAGGACCCTATAACCAATTTACCTAAAAGTGATTGCTTGAGATCATTTCACCCTACAATTCACTGTTCCTTGGAGCATTTTTTTTTTTTTGCATTATTGTTGGTGGTTTTTAGTGGCCTTCATTAAGTACCTGGTCTTGTGGTTAAGAACCTGCTTGGTTCTTGATGTTTCTTAAATTTTACTTGCATTTTGACCACCTAAAGGATTTTTTAGCTAAAAACGAATTCAAAACATTAAGAGTAAATTCCAGTCAACCCTTAAGGTTCAGTTCCAAGAGGTATAAATCGATAAAACTAGGACATAAAAAAAGTCAGCACAATCCAAGTTGGCATTAGGCCATAATGGAGTGGTCAGAACTGGTTAAACAGGATCACAGTCAACAAATACAGTCAAGATCTGGTGGGCAGGGTATGGAATTCTGGGTGAGAGAAACTACTTTCAGGGCAGTCTCTTTCAGATAGGGTCTAGATGTGGCTTTAGTGCAAGTTTTCAGGATGCTAATTATGTCCCAAGTCCTTTTTAAGTACAAGAATCCTTAAAGTGTTCAATAGCAGGTAAGGTATTTCAAAAAACACAAACAATGAAGCAAAAACACTTAGTGGGAAGCTAAAAACCATATATACATAAAAACAATTTGCACATATATTGGTTTGACAAGACACAACATCCTATAAATTTGATAAATGATGATTATATTAGAAACAATAAGTAAACATATTTATGCAAATTGCTTTTTTGGTAAATCGATTTTCATCAAAAAGGTCAATAGTTTATTGTATTGAGGTGAAATGGCCCAGGCTTTTTTGTGTGACTCCAGATATCACTCTGAATTTACACAGATAATCTAATTTTTATATCCTGATTTTTTTTGGGGGGGGAGTAACAAGATGGTTCTCCAAACTATTATGGGGCAGTATGTCCTAACTCTTGTATTTCCTCACTTCCCTTTGCCAATTTGTGGCTAGGAAGGTAGACTTGGTAGTGATTATGCTGGAGAGAGAAGGGTGAATGTGAGTCTAGTATCAGTATGTGCTATGTTGAGCCTGATAGGGAAGGCGTGGGAATAGAAAGACAGATGGTTGGACTGAGATGGGGTGAGAGAAGCACCTCAGTGTCTCCAAAAGAGTTCACAGGTGTCCCACAAATTGCAAAAGCTGGAAAGCATGGGCTTCAATCCCTTTAGCTTAGCAGATGGAGAAAAACAGACAACTTTCTTTAATTCTCTCCCATCTCTCCAGTTCCGTATTACTGTAAAACCTCTGACATTTCTATCTCACCAGAAAGCAGATAAGAGTGCCCTGGCCTTGAAAGCAAACCGGGCTGACCTGGATCTTGCAGTAGTTCAATTAAGTGATATGATGGGGAACATGGTGAAGAAGATGTCTGTCAATAAACAGGACTGGCAGAAGATACTGCACAAGCTTTTCATGGATGTGGACTCAAAGGTAGGACACTTTTCTCTTCAAGAGCTAAACAAACCCTGCAAACCTCCAGGACCCCTGGAATAGCTCGGCCCCAGAAGAAATTGGTATTATGCCTTTTCCAGGCAGCTAACCAACTATGCCAGGAAAATTGGATTCTTTTCCCTCATTAGGCACTTACATCAGGAATTACAGGAGGCTAATAGCAACATCAAAGACTATTGTAGAAATTGGATTAGAGTTCCAGGGTGTGCTGGAGCCAGCTCAAACAGGCTAGATGTTTTGTTTTTTTTAACAATTTTTTTTGTTAAATTTGTTAATTTGTTTAAAATTGTTAAATTTTTGTGCATGCACTTCTTTACATTTATACCTCAGAAATCAGCAAATCAGGACTTGACTTATTTTGTTGATTGACTAGACTTAAAACAGTGATAGAAAAAAATGTTAACAATGTAGATTAAAGGAGATGGCTAGGTGGCTCAGTGGATAAAGAGTCAGACCTGGAGACAGGGATTCAAATATGATTTCAGACATTGCCTAGCTATATGACCCTGGGCAAGTCACTTAATCCCCATTACCTAGCTCTTACCACTCTTCTGCCTTGGAACCAATACACAGTATTGACTTTAAAACAGAAGGCAAGGGTTTGAGAAAAATTAAAAATGTCATGTGAAACATTCCCCTACCCCAAGACCTGGTTGTTAAATATTTATGGAAAAATCACTAATTAGGGGAAAGAGGTATGACAGCCATAAACGTGGGGAGAACCCAAATCATAAATCCAGTCTTAGTAGTAGACACAGTAAAAAGAACACCAGTCCCCCTTAATACTAGTGCCTTCCCCTTAAAATGATCTCCAGTTCCCCCTTTATCTGTCTTGTTTGTCCAGTTGTTTGCGTGTTGGCTCTCCCCTTAGAGGGTGAGCTCCTAGAGACCAGGGACTGTTTTTGCCTTCCTTTGTGTCCCCAGCATTTTCCCAGCACAGTGGCTAGCGCAGAACAGGCGATTCATAGATGCTTTAGCAGCAGCATTCGGACAGGGCTCTAGAACAGGCCTTGCCACTGACTGGTTGTATGACCTCAGACAAGACATGTCATTTCCTCTCCATTTCATTTTCCTCATTTATAAATGAAAGGAATTGGACTAGTTGCTGTCTCCTCCTGGTTCTAAAGTTCTAGTTCTACGAAAGCGTGCCTGCATCCCAACTCCAGTACCTCATAGGATTTTATAGTTGGAGAAGACCTTAGAAGTCGTCCAATCTAACAAATGACAGAAATGAGGCCCAGAGAAATTAATTTTGCCACAGTTCAGCTAAATGAAACATTGCGAACATGAAATACCTGTCAGTCAACAAATGAACAGGACTAAAAGATTCTGGAGAAGTTTTTCTCCTCTCCTTTTGTTTAAAAACAAAGCCAAAACAAAACCTCTTATTTTCTGCCCTATTAATAACTCAAGACAGAAAGGAGAGTGAGGGCTAAGCAATGGGGGTTAAGTGACTTGCCCAGGGTCACACAGCCAGGAAGTTTCTGAGGATAGATTTAAACCCAAGGCCTGGAGCTCTATCCACTGAACCCTTTTCAAAAATCCCCAAAGAATCTCCAATAAATCCCTATTATCCTGTGGTGGAAACACAGATCTCTCAGCCTGACCTCTAAAGCCTCTCACAATCTGGCTCCACCTCAGCTTCCACAGATACTTCATGTTCCTGAGTTCCCATCATCCTCTCTAAGTTCCAACCAAAGTGGGCTGCCAGCAGTTCTCTGCACTTGGCATTCCCTAAGGTTCCTCCCTGCCTTCTCCTAGCCTGTTCACCATATTTGTAGGTAGACTTGATATTTGTCTAGCCCTAAGAGGCGAGTCTTTTTTCAAGGCTCCACTACAGTGCCATTGCTTCTGGGGAGATTTCCCTGATTCAGCTTTTCATTGGAAAAGGGATCTTTCCTTCATAACTTCCTCCTTCAGATGACCCGGTATGGACTTTCCCAGGCTCCTGGAGGGGGTGCTGGGTGGAAGATGAAATGACCAAGGAAACAAAGGTTTGATCCCCTCGATTTGTCTTTATGTCCTCCTTAAAGCCTAGCATCAGCCCTAGCAGATAAAGGGCATTTAATGCCTGTTTGGGTCACACACCAAATTCATGCCTGGTCCAGATGCATGACATACTACTGCCAGTGATCCTTTTGGGTTAAACTTTGCTCTTTACCTCCATATTCACAAAATAGAAATAATTCCTAGGAAGGGTATTGGAGTCCCTAATTGGAAGGTTTATATCCTCTCCTCCCTTATTGGAGGTGAGGGGCCGAGGAAGAATGAATCAAATCAGGCTGAAATATATTATGAAATAAAAACAAGAATTAGAAGTATTCGTAGATAACATTTATATAGGGTTTACTGTGTGCTAGGCACTGTGCTTAGAACCTTTACAATTTCTACCTGATTTGATCCTCATAACAGCTTTAGGGGATAGGTGCTAATTATTATTCCCATTTTACAGATAAGGAAATTGAATCCAAAATAGGTTAAGTGACTTGCTCAGGGCCACTCAACAAATAAAAGGCAGCCGGGGATAGAGCATTAGTCATGAAGTCTGGAAGATCTGAGTTCAAATATGACCTCTGGCTCTTCCTGTGTGACCCTGGACAAGTCATTTAATCCTATTTGCCTTAGTTTCCTCATCTGTAAAATGAGCTGAAGAAGGAAATAGCAAACCACTCTCTAGGATCTGCCAAGAAAACCCTACACGGGGTCACCAAGAATCAGACACAACTGAAACAATTGAACAATCACCACAAAAACACAACTTAATTAAAAACAGACAATTAGAGTTGGAGGCTGGATTTGTACTCAGGTCTTCCTGACTCAAGTCTCAGCACTATCTACTTTACTTGGTGTGTATCCATATTTAATCCTCAAAAGGGCAAAATGCATTTAAGACAGATTTTAACATTAGTATCCCCACTGTTTATTGGAGTTCCTGACCCTCAGGAGATGCTTAATAAATGTTTGTTGGTGGATTGAATCATGAATCCTCTGCACTGATCCACAAGTGCCAAGTCCCACGCACAGATGGGATATTTGTCACAATCAGGGCTGGAGGAGGAATCCCTGAACAGCTCTGGGAGAGGAAGGCTCAGCAGGAGTTTGTCCTATGCACTCACACCAGCCAAAGCCTGCTCAGTGCCCCCGTTCCACCGACTACCTGAGGACATTGAGCAGGACAGCCAGTGAGCGTGGGTTCTGAGCCAGGCAGGCATGGGGAGGAGAGGGGAGGCGTCCTTAACTTTCCAAGCACCCTTGATTTTTCGCCTTCTGTACCTGCTCAGATGTGGCATGTCGGAGGCAAGCCCCATCTGTTACGTCTGGCAGGGACACAAGGCTGCTGTTACTTAGTTACTCAAAGGAAGGGGCGGAGAATTTAGTGGAAGATTTTTAGCTTTAACAACACCAAGCTACAGAGAAGAAACGTGTCTAGGTCTGAGCATTAAACAGGGAAGAATTCAAATTATTTCAAGTGTTCACTGAGCACTGCTATGTGCTGAGCACTGGACTGATTAGGCCGAGGGGGAAACATCAAAAGCCCTCCAAAATCTGACTCCAATGTAATCTTGCACCCTTGTCTTTTTTTTTTTTTTTAAACCCTTACCTTCCATCTTGGGTCAACACTATGTATTGGTTCCAAGGCGGAAGAGTGGTAAGGGCTAGGCAGTGAGGGTTAAGTGACTTGCCCAGGGTCACACAGCTGGGAAATGTCTGAGGCCAGACTTGAACCTAGGACCTCCCATCTCTAGGCCTGGCTCTCAATCCACTGAGCTACCCAGCTGCCCCCCCCCACCTTGTCTTACTCTACTTCCTGTCCAACCCAACTAGACTATTCATTGCCCCACATTCCTGACTTTTTGCCTTTGCTTGTGGCATTCCCTTTGCCTGTGGCATTCCCTTTGCCTGGAATGCCCCCCAGTGCCCCACCATTTAAAATTTTTTTTTATTTTAACCTGCCACTTTTTAAAAATCCTCCCTTTGGGAGCAGCCAGATAACTCAGTAGATAAAGGTCCAGACCTAGAGATGGGAAGTCCTGGGTTCAAATCTGACCTCAGACACTTCCTAGCTGTGTTACCTTAGGCAAGTCACTTAACCTCAGTTGTCTAGCCTTTATCACTCTTCTGCCTGGGAACCAATACTTTGTATGGATTCTAAGATGGAAGGTAAGGGTTTAGAAATTATATTTATTAGTGAAGTGGCTACCCTCAAGATCAAACAAATCTCTGCTCCTGCCTTTATCTTCTCACAGCTGGGCCACATGGACCTTGATCCCATGAAGAAACAGATGAAGCAAATCTGGAAAGTTATCAAAAAGCACCTGAGTGAGAGCGCTCGCTTTGATGCAGAAGGCGCTGCTGGCTTTAGGAAGTGAGCCTCCAGAGTACACTGGCCCCCCTCCAACCCCGGGCTCTTCTATGTCAAGAAATGGTTATGTTTTAGGGCATTTTGGGGATAAGGGTCCCAGGTCCCCCAGACCTTGAGCTCTTCCCCAAAGTAGGTTTGAAGAGGGAGAGAGGGCCAGAGGGAAGACATAGAAGAAGAGGCTGAGGACACTGGAGAAGAAAGGTTAGAATCACTGGGAAGGGTCACTAGCAAGGTAGGAAGAACATTTGCTGTGGTTTTTTTTAGATTATTTTGCCATGGTTACATGATTCATGTTCTTTCCCTCCCCACCCTCCCTGTAGCCGATGCACAATTCCATTCCACTGGGTTTTACATGTATCATTGATCAAGACCTATTTAGGAAGAACATTTGGCCACCTACATAGTTCCTTTGCCTCCCCATTTTACCTCTGTAATCTGCAGATTCTAGCCATTAGGGTCACTCTTTACGATGAAGGCATCTCATCTCCAGAAAGTCCTGTTTAAAATCCCCAGATACCATTTCCTTGATGTTCCTTGAACAAAACATTCCAGCTCTTGACTTTACTGGACATTTTCTTTTTTCCTTTTTTTCTTTTTTTCACGGTTACAAGATTTATGTTTTCTCTCTCCCCTCATGCCTCCCCCCTCCCAGAGTTAACAAGCAATTCTGCTGGGTTATATATACATTTATATATTATCATTTGAACCCATTTCCATATTATTATTCTTATTATTTTTACTGGACATTTTCAGTGTCTGTCGCTTTTGCCTGGAACTTTCTCCTTCCTCATCTTTTCCTCTTGCCTTTCTTTAAGTTCCAATGAAAATCCCATCTTCTATAGGAAATCTTTATCAATCCCTCTTAGTTCTGATGTCTTCCCTCTGTTGATTATTCCCAATTTATCCTTTATGTATAGCTTGTTGGCATATGGTCTTCCCCATTAAGAGTGTGAGTTTCTTAAGGGCAGGGACCATCTTTTGCTTTTCATTATATCCCCAGCCCTTCATACAGTCCCTAATATATAGGAAGTGCTTAGTAAATGTTTATTGACTGACTGACTAGGAGAAAAGGGAAAAGGGGGAGGAGATGAGAGGAATAAATGAACTCACTTAACCCATTAGCCCCATAAAGTTAGCTTTTCCTACACTACTTTGTCAGGTTAGCCCTGAAACTCAAGAGAAAGTAGGTTTGGTGCCTTGTCCCAGTCCCTTAACACACAGAAGCCAGAGGACAATATTAAGGGTATCAGATACCTGTAGGCCTTCAGATCCAACCTGAACCCCTCTGTGGGTTCTTGGGGTCCATATGTCCCTTCCACATCTACATATAGCCATCCCTGAGGGGGGCCCAACAGAACGACCTCAACCACTCCTGCAGCTCTACTGTCTGGGGCCCTGTTGCTCAGTGTTTGGGAAATAGATGATGACTTGCTGGACTTGGGGGGGTCTGTTTCAGGCAACTCTTTGAGCGGGTGAAATGCATCTCTTGTGACCGGCCTGTGACAATGATGACGAGCCCGTGAGTACCGTCTCCTGGGTTTGCTCCAACTCAGTGTTTCCAGCTGTGTTCCCTAAAGCCCTGCTGCTCCATGTAATGCGAATAGGGGTTCTGTGAGAAAGTGCCTTTACTAGCAATATTTTCCAATCCAGAATATCAAATAGGAAATTAAATATGCATAAAACGTCACTTATTTTGGCCTATGAGAAGAAACCTCTCCTTCCTCTGTTTTCTACCAGTCTTGGCCAGACCCTTTCCCCTTGATCCCTGGATTATTGCATACCCTTCAGACCTCCAGAAACATTGTCAAGAGATGTCAAGCTCAGACGTGTTCTTTGGCCCAATTAGCTTAGAAATCATGTTTTTTATAGAAGTCCCGTCCCACCAGGGGGCACCATTTCACACCATTTTTTCTCCACTGACTGCCCAACATCTTCTCTTCAAAACAAATCATTCATAATAATACCTTGCTTTTGTGGGGCACTTTTTATTTCCAAATAACTTGATTCTCATTCTGGTGCTCTGAATTAAGCCCAACAGAGTTGATCATCTGAGGAACTGAGGAAACCCCTGTGCCAGAGAAGTTATGAATTGCCCCAGGATCACCCAGCTCATTTAATTAGTAATTAATTAATTAGCTGGAACCAGACCTATCCCTTTTTGTTTGTTTGTTTGTTTGTTTTTCTTAAAACCCTTACCTTCTGCCTTACAATCCATACTAAGTATCAATTCCAAGGCAGAAGAATGTAAGGCCTAGGCAATGGGGGTTAAGTGACTTGTCCAAGATCACACAGCTTGAACGAGTCTGAGGCCAAATTTGAACTCAGGACTCCCCAGCTGTAGGACTGGTCTTCTATCCCCTTCTATCTAAACTAGCTGCCACCAGACCTAAGTCTTTCTACTTCTGGTCCCTAGATTCTTGTGAGGGCTCTACCCACTGAATGATTTTAGGTGCTATGGGATAAGCCTAAAAGACAGAAAAATAGAAGGGGAAAAAAAAGACTCCTTGCCCTCGTAGCATAGGGGGATCTTATTTTGAGAAAGCTATCAGAAGGACTTTTGGTTACTCATCAAATGGACATGACAAATTGGAGAGAAGTACAAAAATCTCATCATGAGGACTTTACTTCCTCCTTGCTAATCTATCAATACTTCGTTGAGAAGATGGGTTCTCAACTAGATTTCTCCCCATTCCCATCTCTCTCCCCTAATATGGTATTTTGCTGAGAATTCCCATTTATTTCTCCATCTTGCTCTTTGATAGACATATGATTACTATTCGGAGAGCAAATGTGATCTCCCATCTGCGGCCTGCCAGCGCCAACACTTTTGAATATCTACAACGGCTGAAATTAAAGTGAGTGGTAATGGGGCCCCGGGGGACCACCACACCTTTCCTCAGACTTCCGGAGCGTGGAAAGGACTTGTTGGGTCCTCGGGCCTTACTCTCCCCCTCTCATGGTCACCCCTGCAAGAATCCTGGATACCTAATTCCACTCTGCAGTACTTATGGGGAAGACCATCCCAATAGAGTCACAGTCAACCATTGGGACTCGGGGTTGGACTATCCCAGAAGGTATGTACCCCACAAATTGCACAGAAACCTATGCTTTTCTAGTAATGAGGCGGGCAGAGCTAGGGAAGGTATGAGTGAATAAGTGAACAGTGGGTCCTGAACCCTGACTCCTGTCTCCAACTCCATCTCCAGCCAGCAACGTTGCAAGAGCCCCAGATCACAAAGGACCTAAAAGTCCCATCCAGTGCTCTGGCACCATCGATCGGAATTTTTTACCAGTTGGGTGGAGATAGTCTGACCGTGCTGGGACATAGTTTGATAACAATAACACTGTGCTTTCTGTCTCAGAAAAGAAACATACTTTGACTTGTTTCAACATGCCAAACCCTAAGCAATCTGGTTTCCACCCCTCCCACTCCGACAAGGCTGTCCTCTGGAAGGTCAACATTTGCCACCCAGTCACCGAACTTCTGTTTACAGTTTCATCCTCCTTGACCTCTTTATAGCATTTCACTTTGTCAGTCACCTCCTTCCTACAGTATATTCCCTCCTCCCTTAGCTTTGGCAACACCTCACTTTCCTGGTTCTTCCTCCTACCATTTAAAGAAATTGTTATTATAAACTTAACAAGCACAAACATTTCCATATGCAAAGAACACTAAATAGAGATATGCAACCATGAATCCCTATTATGTACAGTTTGTTTTTGTTTGTTTGTTTGTTTGTTTAATTTAAACCCTTACTTCTATCTTGGAGCCAGTATTGGCTCCAAGATAGAAGAGCAGTAAGGGCTAGGCAATGGGGGTCAAGTGACTTGCCCAGGGTCACACAGCTAGGAAGTGTCTGAGGCCAGATTTGAACCTAAAACCTCTTGTCTCTCAATCCACTGAGCCACTCAGCTGCCCCCAGCTTGTTTGTTTTTTTTTTTAAGAGTAGTAAATTGAACATAGTAATACCAATGCTGTCCTCCTTGTCTGATCTTTTCTGTATACTTAAAAATATATATTTTATTGGCACTCTTTCCTTTGTGGTATCACAAACACTATTCCCTTCAAAATTATCCCCTTATTCGTTCCCCACAAATAGAAGCCCTCCCTGGTAACAGAACAAGTATAATCAAGCAAAACAAATTTACACCTTAGCTGGATCTGAAAATGTATGTTCTGTTCTGTATCATCTCTTTGCTGAGCTCCTCCTACACTTCTAAACACTCTTCTGTCCTCTTAGGATCATAAGTTTAGAACTAGAAGGGACATTTGAGATCATATTCTTCAACTCCCTCATTTTACAGATGAGAAAACTGAGACCCAAAGAAATCAATTGACTTGCCTAAAGTCACACGGGTTATAAATGGCTAAATTGAGATTTGAACGGAGGTCCTCTTGCTCCAGTTCCAATGCCTTTTTCACTCTATAGTGCTGTCATTTGCTGGCTCCTCATCCTTTCCTTCACCTTTGAGTATTTCCCAAGATTCTATCCTTGACCTTCTTCCTTCTCAGTACTTTCTTCCTTGGAAATCTCATTTATACAAAATGTCCCAAATTTCTATCTTCAGCCCTTTTCTAAGCTCCGTACTCACACCACTAACTGCCTACAGGGCAGTTCCATTTAGATTCAGAATATCCAAAAATGAGTTTATGACTATTTTTTGGCCCAAGCCTCCTTCTTTGGCTTTACTATTTCTGCCAGTTAAACTACCATTCATTAGTCTCATATTTTGAGCTTTGGTGTTTTCTTTAATGCTTCCTTCTCCCTCGTGTCTCTTATTCAATCCTTTACAAATTCTGTTGATGCCATCTCCAATATATCACTGATAATGTCCCTTTCTCTTTCTTCCTACTGCCACCCTCTTAGCTCAGATACTCATTAGAATTATAAACCTAAAGATGCAAGGGAAGTTAGAAGCCATCTTGTCCAAATCTCTCATTGAACAGACGAAAAAATGTGCCTGAGAGATGTTAAGTGGCTTGCCAATTCACACTGATAGTATATTGCTGGGCCATGCTTCCATGTCAGAATCTCTGACTCTACACACATTCTTCCATTCTGATACACTCAGTCTCTCATTTTTCTTCCCTGCTCAAAAAACTTAAGAGACCTCCTATTCCCTATAAAGCAAATTTTGCCTGGTGTTCAGGGCTCTCCACCATCTGGCAGCAAACTACCTTTCCAGCCTTATTTCAGCTTGCTGTTCTTCACACACTTTGTCCTGAGTAAACTGAAACCTCCTGTCTGTCTCATAAATACTCTGCACTTTCCCCGCTCTCTGTTTTTGTTCATTCTATGCCAGATGCCTAGAATGTCCTCCCTCCGATTTTTTGCTTGTTGAATACCAGCCGAACTTTGAGAGTACAATTCAAATTCTACCTTCTTTGGGAAGCCCTCCCTGACTTCTTCATATCTTGGTCTTCATGACCCTATTTGAGGTTTTCTTGTCAGGGATATTATAATGGTTTGCCATCTCCTTCTCCAGCTCATTTTACTGATGAGGAAACTAAGTTACACCTGGTTAAGCAATTTGTCCACTAAGTGTCTGAGGCAAGATTTGAACCAAGGTCTTCCTGACTCCAAGCCCATCACTCTATCCAGTGTGCCACCTAGCTGCCCTGTCACATTCTCTCCTAGATTTTAAGCTTCATGAAGGCAGAAATAATGTCATATCTAAATTAGGTCTCTCCCCCAAGCATCTAGCATAGCATTTTACACACAATAGGCTCTGAATTCATCCTTTAAAAAAATTAGATTGAGGGACAGCTAGGTGGCACAGTGGATAGAGAGCCAGGCTTGGAGTCGGGAGGACCTAGGTTCAAATCTGGCCTCAGACACTTCCTAGCTATATGACTTAACCCCAGTTGCCTAGTCCTTGAGTCTTTTCTGTCTTGAATCAATACTGAGGCAAAAGGTAAGAGTTTGAAAAACATTGAATTGAACAGTAGTGGACTTGTGGTTGGAACAGTTTGAACTCTCTTGCCTGGTCCCCATTGGGACCAAGCATATTCACATGTGAGACAGCTTTGTGAAAAAGAGAATCAGGGATGGGGACATAGGTTGTAACCACACAACATGTATTTCCTCCACTCTACAACACTAACTTCTCCCCCTAAAGACTGAAACTACGACCTCAGCAGCACTTTACTTAACCAACCAAGCCCACTAATCTATTCCTGATTCCCAACTAGAAAGGATACTAAAACCATCTAAACCCTATGATCTCTTAGCACTCTATATTCCTTCCTCCTTTCCTGCCTTGTGGGACCCCAATTTTTCTTCTCCCACCAATCTCTGTGTGATAATATAAAAATTATAATGATATAATCACTCATATTTACATAGCTCTTTACAGTTGGCAAAAAAAGACTCTCCTTCCAACTACTGTCAGGTAGGTAGTGCAAGAATTATTATCTCTATTTTGCAGATGAGAAAACTGAGGTTAAGTGACTCATCTAGTAAGTGTCAGAACCAGAATTCAGACCCACATCTTGTGATTTCTAAGTCCAGTGCTTTTTTTTTTTTTAATTATGTCATGGTGGATAAGAAAAAGCAGAGAGAGACCAAACCAGGGAGCATGAGAGACACCCCAACAATACCCTGCCCCCCCCCCATTTCTATCACCATCACCACCAAAAGGCATCCTTCCCTACAGCATCCCGGACGAAGATGGCACCAAAGACTGAGAGCTGCAGCCTGAAGAAGAGCAAACTTTTCAAGCAAATGACTTCTCTCCCAAAGGCTTTTGTAGGCCCAGTCTAGTAATTTTCTTTCACATCCTAAACCACAAATGAGTGGTATTAAGCTCCATGGCTCCACCAGCCCTTCCCATGCCAGGTTACCTGATGTGTCAGGACCCAATGTGGACTCCTGAGGCTCAGTCTGAGCTGGGAAGGAGTTTGGTCCGCTCCTCATGTCAGCTGTCTTTTCCCAGGGAGCAGATGCAACAACTTGAACCAACGCAGGAAGCAACAAACCCTGTCCAACAAACCGAAACGTCCGCGGATGGCCAGCCACATTTGGATGACAACAACTTGAAGAAGACCAACGGGAAGCCACCGAACCTCACTACTTTCTACCCATATGGGAATTCAACCACGTTAATCCCTGGGAGTGTGAGCACAGCCAGTTTCTGGTTCATCAAATTCCAGATGGGGGGATTTGTGTTTGGAATCATGGGGTGCGTTCGGGGGTGTGACTTGAACTCTCTCCTCAAGCCTGTGCTTAGACTCACCCTAGATTTTATAGAGTGAAGCCTAGAGACAGTGAAGGAACTGGGACCTTGGGTTGTAGGGGAGGAAATAAATTGGAAGTTAGAGGACTGTCTCTCGGGAAAGGAAAAGTTGAGTAGCCTTTGAAGGCAGGAGGAAGACAGAAGGGAATCCCTTCCTTCTTCCTCTGAAGGGAATGACCCAGGGTTTGGGGTTGGAGCTGTCTCTGTCTCCCCAGGGTGAAGTGAACCTTCAAGGAGTCGATGGGGTCATGTACAAAGGCAGAATGGGCTCTTATGGCGCTCTACGTCCCATTAATGCTGAGAAGGATGCGACAGGTACGTCTTGTAACAGGTTTGAGTAGAGACTTGGGGTCCAGACCTACCACTCCCTGAGAACTTCACCTTCCTTTTCACCAAAGTACTTTTAGGGCTCTCAGCCCAAAACAGACTGACTGACTGGTATCTGCAATAAGGAGGTGACCTGGCCTAGGTTCTTCCATCCAGAGCCCCCCTGATCAGTGCTGCATTATCAAAGAAGTAAAATTTGTGTCATTTTAATGATCAAACTTGGCGCCACAGATGAGTTAAGGAAGTGCATCTCCCTATCTTCTTTGCAGAGGTGGGGGATTCTGGGTGTAAAACGTTGCATGTTCTATCAACACAGAATATGTCGGTTAGTTGTGCAGAACTGATTTTTCTTCTTTGTTAGAAGGGCTTATTTGCTGGAGAGGCACATGTGAACAAATAAAGATGATATACATGTAGAAGACACTAATCCAAATATTAAAAATAAAGAGATAGCATACTATCATAGAAAGAACACTCATCTGAACCCAGGAGAGATCTGGGTCCAAAGCCCCATATCTAAAATTTACTAACTGTATGACCATAGGCGACTCTCTTAATTTCTCTCAGCCTCTGTTTTTCTCACTTGTGAAATGAAGTGACTCTGTTGGCCAAATAAGGTGTGAAGAGCTTTGTAGGCCTTAAAGCATTATATGACTATTCGTAGAGTGACGCAGATACCTTGAATACAGTACCAGGGTGCCAACTCTTTTCAGAATGAGAGCTCTTTCCCTGCTTTCTAGGGACTCAGACTCCAGGAAGTGAACATTAAGGTTCACTGATAGGTGGAATGGTATAGTAGATGGAGCACTGGGTTCAGAACTGGAGGTCCCAAGTTCAAATGCAGCCTTTGCCACTTAGGATTGTAAGACTTCAAGCTGGAGGGGACTTTTCCGGCCAAAGAGTCCAACCAACGCTTGTATTTCAGCAAGTCATTTGACTTGATTGAGCTCCTTGTATATAAAATGAAGGGGATGAAGTAGATTCTTCTATATACTCAACCCTTCTAGGTATATAGACAGGGCGTGTTAAAAGATTTAATGCAGTTTAGGCTATTGAAACTTAAAACTGGACCAGCAATATATAGAGTTGGAGGAACATCCCTGGAGGACAGATTTTAAACGTTATGTTACTCTGATGGCAGCTGAGATTTGCTCCATTAATAGTGGCCCATGATCTCAGTCAGGAAGGAGGTGATCATCAACATCCTGACTCAACCCAAAACTCAGATTCATTGATTGATTCCTTTAATCACTGAGTCTTCTGGGGGCAGCTGGGTAGCTCAGTGAATTGAGAGTCAGGCCCAGAGATGGAAGGTCCTGGGTTCAAATGTGGCCTCAGACACTTCCCAGCTGTGTGACCCTGGGCAAGTCACTTAACCCCCATTGCCTAGCCCTTACCTCTCTTCTGCCTTAGAACCAATACCCAGTATTGATTCTAAGATGGAAGGTAAGGGTTTAAAAAAAAAAATCATTGAGTCTTCTGGTGGTCCTTAGCCTGGTACTAGGTAATGTAGTGGCTACCAAGAAGTAAGAGCTATGATGGGGAGAGAAGACAAGAAACACATACATACCACAGAATATATAATATATAATAACATCACGGTAGCATAAAGTGCACCAAATTTAGAGATACCATCATCATTACCTGTGTGGCCTTAGGCAAATTACTGAACCTCTCTGAGTGTCAGTTTCCTCCACTGGAAAATGGTGGGGGATTTGACTAAATAACCTCCAGAAAGCCTTCTAGCTCTAAATCTGTGATTCTGTGGTTGGTGTCTCAAATCAAAGATAAAGAACATTGGGAAAGGGGCACATACCTGCAGGCTGAGGAAGCCTTGAAGGAAGAGGTAGGAGTTAAATTAGTCCCGGAAGAACAACTGGATTTGGATAAACTGAGGGCAGTGGGAAAGATATTGCAAGATGAGGAGAATGAACTGAGCAAAGATGGGCAGCGGGTACATGACTTTGGTAGGAGACCTCTGACTCAAAACAATAGCACACATGGGAAGGAATGGGAGGTGCGGTCGTACCCCACTATCTCAGAGCTCTGACAGGAGAGCAAGCAGGCAAAGGTCTAGGACACTGCGGCCATGGCTTTGTCAAATGTTAGCATAGACCACAGCAGTTTTTCCACTGAGGGTGGGAGAGGGGATCTGGTGGGACTCTAGGAGAGAGGGAGAAATCTCAACACAATCTCACGTTCACCCCTTCTTTCACTTCTCTCTCCCCTTAGGATTAAAGATCCCAAGACCCCCATCACCTCGCAATGGCCACGAGCGAGGACACTACAGCATGCCTAGTGAGTCTTCACCTAATCTCTCTCTCCTAGGACCCCAGTCCCTCGACTGAATCTCTGTCCTCGTCAGTTCTTCTTAGACTCAAATCTATTCTTCATTACGTCTCTCAGTTGGAGGACTTCCCTTGACTTTTTAGCTTCTGTTATTCTCTTCCCACTAAAGAAGGCTTTGCTCAACCTTCTCTCCAGGGAAGAAGAAGTACCTTCTATCCCACTCCGGCAGGGGCAGAGAATGTCTCCCTGAATATGGTTCCCTTCTGGGGGTCGGGATGGGCATAATTCGAGGACAGAAAATGATAAATGGACCTCCCAGGCTCCCTGCCTCACTCTCCCCAAAAGGAGAACCATTCTCCTTCTTGTTCTAGACATTCTAAACAATCTCACCTGTCCCATTGGAAGTCCAGAGGCTATGATTCTCCCCTTCATCTGTGTGTAAATCTAAGCAGAGGCTGGAAGACGAGCACAAACCTAGAGGCGGACTGAAGTGCTTAAAATGCAGATTCCACAGTAAAGAGTGATAATGAATTTATTTTCTTATATGCAATGAGAGGTGGCAGGGCAGCCAAGTAGCTCAGTGAATAGAGTGCTGGCCTGGAATGAGCAAGACTTACCTTCCTGAGTTTGAATCTCGCCTCAGACATTAGCTGTGTGAACCTGAGCAAGTCACTTCACCCTGCTTCCCTCAGTTTCTTCATCTGTAAAATGAGCTGGAGAAGGAAATGGCAAACCATTCTAGTGTCTTTGTCAAGAAAACCCCAAGTGAGGGTCATCAAGACACATCTGAACTACAGCAATGAAAGCCAGTGTATAGTATAGTAGAGAACTGACCCAAGAGTCAAGAAGCCTGGGCTCAGGTCCTACTTTGGGCACATACACTGACTTCCCAGCCCCAGACAAATCACTTAGCCTTTCAATGATCTAAGCCAGTGTTGTCAAATTCATATAGAAACTGAGGTCATTACACCATCCATAAAGATCCCTACAGGAGCCATCCTGACTTAGAAAACCACATATTAATGTTATCTATTTTACTGTATTTTTATTTATTTTGTTCTATATTTCCCAATTACAATTTAATCTAATTGGGCCACTTGGAACTGTCTGGTAGGATTGTGTTTGATACCTCTGCTCTAGGCCAGAGAAGATTTGACCTGAATTGATAGTTTCCTCAACAGCAAGTTCTCCTGTACAGTAAAATGAAAGTCCCGTCCCTACTTCCCTATCCTATGTGCAGCTCTAGGTGCTGGAGTATGTAGAGCTCTGGACTTGGAATTCAAAAGTCCTAGGTCTGAATCCTGTTTCCGACATTTTTTAGCTGTGTGATCTTAAGAAGATCATTTAACAGCTTCTCAGTTTTTCTCATCTGTAAAATGGGAATAATAATAGTATATTTCTTACAGAGTCACTGTGAGATTCACATAAGGTACTCTATATATTCTGTATGTAGTCATATGAAATACTAGGTAAAGGGGCTCAAGTCCTTGAAACGCATATTCCACAGCGAAGAGTGCTCTGTAAACTTAAAGAGCTATATGAGCATTATTGATTGTTATTATTATTACCAATTTATCTGTGGTTCACTTAAAAAGTCCAGAAATCCTCAGCCTCTCTCCTATCTTTGGTACCATCTTCCTGTGATGTCAGGAAGGATGATGTCCATCTTTAAAACTTAGCCAGGACTAGCTTCACCCACAGTACAAGCCCTAAGGTGGCCCTTACTTCCCATTCAACTGCTTGAGCCTAAACATGACTTCCCAGAATCTCAGGGCAAAGCACTGAGGTAGCAGAAAGAACTTCAACCCAAAGGTCAAGAATTCTAATTCCAGGTCTCCGTCCACATAACTGCAGCTAATCACGTCTCCTTGGAAAAGTTAGCCGTTCTTTCCAGCCCTCAGTTTCTTTCTTGATTAAGGTGAGATGATAGTGCGTTCTACAGCCCTCACAGGTATATCATGATGATCAGGTGAGCAAATATATGAGAAAATGCTTTGGAGAAAGGCAGGATCTCAGGGTCTGGGGAATTCTGCTCCGTTACAGCCATACCCTCCAGAACCAGCATGACAGCCCAGCCCCTCAAGCAGATTGCTTCACATCCAAGTCCAACTTCGAAATCTCCCCAGCACTTGCCATCATCTTCCTTGCCTGGAAACCAGCCTACTCCCAGACCTACTCCTGGTGACAGCCCGTTCAGCAACAAGACCAGCGTCCTTTCTTTGCCTATCATTCCACCAGAAGAGAGATCCAACATGTGAGCCCCTTCTCTTGGGGTACCCCTCAGTCTCCCATTCATTAGTCCTCCATTCAGAGCCCAAACTGATCATGGATTCCATGGCCAAACAAAGCTGGACGGATTTGATATCAGAGGATGGGGGTTCAAATCTCAGCCCTGCCACTTATTATCCTGTGACCTTATGCAAGTCACTTGGTTTCTTGGGGCCTTAATTTCCTTATCTGTAAAATAAAGAGGTTAGTCTAGATGGCTAGCAAGTTCCCAGTCACCTCTAAAAATGATGATCCCTCTATGGCAGAGATGGCAAAGAGACTGAGTGCCACACACTGTCCCCCCCCCCGTAACCCCCCTTTACCTCAGACAGGGAAGGGAGGAAGCACTCCCATTGGCTGCTGGGCAGAGGGGCTGGATGGATGAGGAAGATCCTTAGGGACATGGAGAGGGGGAGGGGAACAGTTCCTCCCCAGTCCCTCTGGCTTTCTAATAATGAACTCTGGTGGGTGATGGTGCATGAGCCCACAGAGAGGGCTCTGTGTGCCCCTTTTGGTACATGTGCCGTAGGTTCACCATCATGATTCTAGGGTCAACATCTCCCTCCTCCATCCCTTGGGATTCTAGCTTGCTATAAAAATGCTGGAGAATCATTAGTGGCTTTACAATAAAGGAATTTGCCCAAGGGGTATAAGGAATGGGGCAACCAGAAATTCTCAGACTGATGCACCCTGAACCTCCCCACCAGTCATCTTTCCATAGGTAAAGCATCTTCTGTCCATTCCAATACTTTTCTCTCCAGGATGAAAAGGCAGATTGAAAGTCCCCATCCAGCCCTAATACTATGGCAAGAGTTGGCAAACAACCATAATCACAGACACCTAGATAGAGAACTAGAAGGGACCTCAAAGTTCATCTAGTCCAGTTCCCATATTTTATAGATGAGAAAACTGAGGCCCAAGAAGCAGAGATGATTTGTCCAAAGGCACATTAGGCAATAATCATCAGGGATAAGATTTGAACTCAGGCCCTCTAATGCCCAGTCTAGTGCTTTTTACACTGTCCCAGCTCTTTATGGTTTTCAAAGCATTTTACACATATTTTCTCCTTTGATCCCACCTCTTTGTGGCCTACCAGACAGTGAACTGCTGCTAACCATCTTCCAAGGCTCAGTTCTCTTAGTGCCCCCAGGGGATAAGGACTCATCCTGACCCTGCTCTGAACAGCCTTTCCTTTCTTCTAGCCAAGAAACCATTCCTTCTTACCAAGTTTAGTTTCCTGTATAAACTGTCTTGGAAGCCAGTGACTCCTGAATTCCTGGTCCCTCCTCCCCTTGCTCCTACCACAGATGAATATTTTTGGAAACTTCTACTCAGAATAAAATGTATCTATTTTTTTTTCTTTCACTCTGGATGAGGAGAAAGTATCTTGGGACCACACACTGAGGGCCGGGCTTTGCCTTCCACATTCATATACCAAAGAATTCCCCCTTCTTCTTCCCCAGACAGCTAGGGGAGAAAAAAGGGAACCATAGAGGTTGGCATCAAGCCTTCCTTCAGGGCGCACCATGTCGCTGTGCTTAGTTCTACTCTGCCACCTCTCCAGACCTGGCAATTATCAGAGCCTTTCTATCATCATGGCTTGAGGTCATTCCCCTCCAACTCCCCAGCAGAAGAAAAGATGGTTTCATTATGGTTATTGGTGGGTCAAGTGAGGACATTGGTTGGAGGGTACAGTACCAAGTGGAATGCTTACTTCTTGTTCACCTTCGGAAGGTACTGCTCTCCTAAATTCCTCTATGATCCTAACCAGATGGAAAGGACAAGAGGATAAGTCATCTTGAAGAAGAAGAATGGGAAATAATTAGGTTTAGTGGAAAGAGGTCTGACCTTAGAGACACAGAACCAACCCTGTCAAATATTACCCAAATTAACTTTGAATAGATCACTTCACCTCTTCATGGAAATGATGAGGTTGGACCAGATGACAGTTTAGGTCTCTTCAACTTAAAATCTATGATTCTCTTGTAAGAGATGCCTTCACAGCTTTTCTCCCATGGAAGAACCATGGCAATGGGTTCAATCTTGGGAACCTGGACTTTAATGAGAGGAGTGATTAGGTTTCCTGTTCTTACATGCTTCATCAAATGGTGTTCAAGGGAAAAATTCATGTATAGCTTAGGTTATAGCTCACATCTAGGGTTTCCCCAAAAGTAAAATACTACTCAATGTACAATAAGAATCAGGTATGTAGTATGTAATTTATTCCCTCACACAAACGGGATTATAGATATGGGATACTAACATGCACATGTTTGACAAAAACAAACTTAAAACAGGATTTAATCATTTATAACTCTGGTTATAATCTGTTAGATTGATATTTAAGCCTTATCAAACATGAGGCAATTTGCAGGACTTCTAATGAGGCATTTTGTGTTTTACTTCATCTCTGCACTGTCCAAAATTCTCCTAGTATATATCTACTGGTGAAATAGTCAGACTTGTGCCAGTCCTTTTGTTAGGGACCATCCAAAAGTGATGTCTCAGTTGCTGGGAACTCCTTCCCTTCTGCCTTTCAGCCCTGATGTGATAAGATTCAAGACTTCCAGATTTCTCCATAAGGCTGCATTTGTACCTGGATACATCCATTTCAAGATAGATACCCATTTTCCTAAGACCAGGAAAGAGCAAACACAAAAGAAGCAGCCCATACCCAGTCTCAGGCTGGCCTAAGGACATGCTTAGGTGCCAAGTGCTCACACCCACATGGATGCCAGGGTTGGGACAAGTTGTTCCTTTCCCCAAACTTCTCTTGGGAAGCAGTTCAAAACAGTCCTGATACAATTCACAGCCAGAAAGGTTGAGGGGGTAGCCTCTCTCTCTCATGCAGCTCTTCTGGATCCACCATCAAGATTTATACCTACTATGTGCCAGGCCTCATGCTAAACCCTGAGAAATAAAGATTAGTCTGTGATCTCGAGGAGCTCCCAGTTCAGTGGAGCTCTAGCCAATATTGGGACTCTTTCTCTTCTCAGAATGCAAGCCTTTTAGTCCTGAGCCACATATAGCTGGAAGCAGGCCCCCCAAACTCCCATACAATCTAGAATGGAACCAGGAATGGCAACTCTGAGCACTCTTCATGGGATGGCCCCTATAGGCCAATTCGATCTTGCTACATGATGATCCTTTATCCTTTAAACTCTCACTCTGTTAAACATCTATCCAACAACCCTACAAGCCAGACAGGGCAGGGATGATTATTCCTATTTTGTAGCTGAAGAAACTGAGCCTTATGTCTTGATCAAGATTACGCAGCTAACCAGGGGCACCTCCAGTACTAGAAAAAAAGTGTTCCAACTCCCAGGCCTGGGTTTGACACTGAACAGTGCTTCTTTTCTTGGATTTGTGGCTGGGTTGGGAGGCTTGAGGGAGAGAGTTATGGAGAGGGAGGAAGGGAGGTAAAAGTGGGAACCCAATCATGGAGGTTATAAGAGGGATAGCAAAGGTTCTGGTCAGATGGACAGATTGGCAAATAGCAAACCTCCAACAGTCCAGTCACTGTAACCAATTCTAAAGGCCATTTATCCACTGATGAAAGGTGAGAGGAAAAAGATACTGTGATTTATTTTATTATTATTTTAAAAACCCTTACTTTTTGACTTAATAACTCTATAAAACTCTATAAAAAAAACAACTCTATAAATCAGAAGGGCAAGGGAGGGGATAACTACATGGCTCAGTAGATTGAGAGCCAGGGAGAGGTCCTGGGTTCAAAGCTGGTTTCAGACACTTCCTAGCTGTGTGACCCTTAATGCCCTTCTGTCTTGGAACCAATACATCGTATTAATTCTAAGATGGAGGATAAGGGTTTTTAAAAAAAAGCAGGGGGCAAGGAATAGGCAAATGGGATTAAATGACTTGTCCAAGGTTACACAGCTAGAAAGTATCTGAAGCAGTTTGGAATTATGCTCAAAGGGCTTTAAAAGACTGCCTATCTTTTGATCCAGCCATACCACTGCTGGGTTTGTACCCCAAAGAGATAAGGAAAAAGACTTGCACAAAAATATTTATAGCTGCGCTCTTTGTGGTGGCAAAAAATTGGAAAATGAGGGTATGCCCTTCAATTGGGGAATGGCTGAACAAATTGTGGTATATGTTGGCGATGGAATATTATTGTGCTAAAAGAATAAAGAAATGGAGGAATTCCATGTGAACTGAAACGACCTCCAGGAATTGATGCAGAGCAAAAGGAGAACCGGGAGAACATTGTGCATCAATCCAATGTAATGGACTTTGCTACTAGTAGTAATGCAACAAGCCAGAACACTCCTGAAGGATTTATGTAGAAAGTATCTGAGGTCAAATTTGAACCCAGGTCCTCTAGACAATGCCAGGCCTGTTGTTATACCCACTGTGCACCTAGCTGCCCCACTCTGATTATTTTATTACAGCTTTTACTGCTGGGGTCAATTTGTCTTCTCTGTCCTTTCATATTTCTCACTTCCCCATCTAGAAGCTGCCCCCATCCTTTGCCCTTCACCAACTAGTATCTTAATGCCATTCTTGACCCACCAAGACTCCATTTCTCTTCATGTACTGGGCTTTTCCTTTCCCTTCTACCCATCTAAATTTCTCAGTCCTAGGGGGCAGCTAGGTGGCTCAATGGATTATGAGTCAGGCCTAGGGATAGGAGGTCCTGGGTTCAAATCTAGCCTCAGATACTTCCTAGTTGTGTGCCTCTGGGCAAAACACTTAACCCCCATTGCCTAGCCTTTACCACTCTTCTGCTTTGGAACCAATATGCAGTACTGATTCTAAGACAGAAGGTAAGGGTTTTTAAATAAATAAAAAATAAAATTCTCAGTCCTAGCTATTATTCATTCACACTCCTGCTTGGTAACTGATTTTTTCATCTTCTGTAACTAATAATAAGTTAACATGTTACCTTTTTCAAATAACATGAACATCTTAGCAAGGTCCTGAAACCTTAATCCATATGAGTGAGGAATGTGGGAATGAATTTTGAGCACTGTTGTTTGTTTTAGATTCCCATCCAACCTCAAACATGATGTGTGCAGTTTTTTGAAGGACAGCCCTGGGATACTGGGTGCTGAGGTATGTGCAGGAAGATGTGATTCCTGGTTGGCTAAGCAACCTCTGAGCCATCAGAATGTGGAGGTATGGACATACTTTGGGAAAAAGGAATTTAAGAATCAGGCAGATGACTTAGGCACTGGCTTTTGGATGGTGGCTCTAGAGTCCTCCCACAGTACTCCATTTCATAGAGCTGTTCTTCATGAAAACTCCCTAGGTTCATGGAGGAAGGAAGGTTAATTCAGAGACGGGACATTCCATGTGCCTCTCAAATATCAACCGTGGAACAGCACCTAGACTCCCACACCTATTGGAACAGTCATTACTGTACTAAGGACTAAAGATAACATGCGAAGTGCTTTGTCAACCTTAAAGTTCTATATGGGCAACAAGGCAAGGCAACAAGCATTTATTAAGTCCTTACCACTGAACTAAGCCTTGGTACAAATATAGTTATCCATTCCACATTGCAGAGGTTGGGGGAGTTTCTATACCCTTCCTCACTGTCTAGAAAATCTCCATAAAATTTTTTGATCCTCCCGTCATACCAGAGAAGTGTGAGTTTTTTCTTTTTCTTTTATGGGGTGTTTATGGTACCCTCCTCTAAATTTTGACCTAAGTATGCATTTCTAAATTTCTAAACTTTTCTGTGTGGCCCTCGTGTAGTCTGCGGCCTCCGCAAAACTCCCCAAAAGTTCCCACTTAATTTTTTAATTAAATGCCTTCCTGTGATATAGCAAAATCAAGATGGGGAAAGTTGTGTTGTGGAAGGAATAACTGTACAAAAAAAAAGAGAGAAGATATTTCATGCTCTCAGGGCAATTATATTCTAATGGGGAATGACAACACACAAAAGGAAGTGGGTAGAGAGGAAGATGACTACCTTGGGGCATGATGTTAAAGTCCAGAATGTCAGAAACCATGCTAAGAAGGATATGAAGATTGACTATTGAGGCAGTTAGGTGACATAATGAATAGAGCACCAGGTCTGGAGTTGGGAAGACTAGGTTGAAATGTGGTCTCAGACACTTTCTGTGTGACCCTATGCAAGTCTCTAATCACGTTTGCCTAGCTCTTGCCCTACTCTCTTAGAGTCGTTTACTAAGACAGAAAGTAAGTGTTTAAAAAAAAAAAAAGAGTGACTGGTCTGGGGCCTTCTCCAAAATGGACTTGCCTATGGGAAAGGGGGACCAGCAAGGATGTTCCAGAGTGAGAAGATCACAGAGGCAGAAGTTTCAAGGTAAAGAGGCACCGAAGAAAGGACCAGAATGACATGGCAGTTGAGGCAAGATGTTGAAGTCCAGAAAGTCAGAAGAACAGTTAAGAAAGGAAAGTTGGCCAAAATGGAGGCCCTGGAAGGAACTCTTCAGTGGGAGAAGGACACTGGCACAGTCAAAAGAGAAATATAAATTGGGTTGGTGAGCAATGGTTTGGTACTTTGCTAAGCACTGGTTACAGTACCCCATTTATGGAGGCTGAAAGTTTAATTCAAATCAAACATTTACTAAGAGCTTACCATGTGTGTGGCCCTGTGATAGATACTGGAGATACAAAGCCAAACAGTATAGTCCTTATCCTCAAAGACCTTACAATGTACTGGTAGGGAATATGGCATGGACATAAGTAAATAACTCATTGAGCATTTATTAAGTACCTACTATGTTCTGAGTACTGTTTTAGGTTCTAGAGATACACAGATAAAAACAAAATCCTTGCCCTCAAAAATCTAGGCAGCAAGGTGGCTCAGTGGAACCACGCCTGGAGATAGAAGGTTCAAATCCACTCTCAGACACTTCCTAGCTGTGTGATCCTGAGCAAGTCACTTAACCCCAATTGCCTAACACTCTTCTGCCTTGGAACTGATACTAGTATCACTTCTTTTTTTCTTTTCTTTTTTTTTAACCCTTACCTTCCATCTTGGAGTCAATACTGTGTATTGGCTCCAAGGCAGAAGAATGGTAAGGGTAGGCAATAGGGGTCAAGTGACTTGCCCAGGGTCACATGGCTGGAAGTGTCTGAGGACAGATTTGAACCTAGGACCTCCCATCTCTAGGCCTGGCTCTCAATCCACTGAGCTACCCAGCTGCCCCCTATCACTTCTAAGCTAGAAGATAAGTATTTAAAAAACAACATCCCTACATTCTAGTAATATATAGCATGTACCCAAGTAAGTAAGATCCAACAAAGATTTATTAAGTACCTATGATGTGCCAGGCAATGTGTGAACCACCAGAGATCCAAAGGCAAAAGTGAAGTAGTTCCTGCCCTCCGAATTCTATTGGAAATATTTACAAAGTAATAGAAAGTAATTTCAAGAAGTGCCAACATTGGGCACTTAAAACTAGGTATGTATCCAGCACACCATGATTCTCCATCACTTCACTGGAAATTCCAAAATGGCTCCCCTTGAATTTAGGCTCTTGGGTAAATGCCTAGCAGAATTTGGAGAGAATCTTAGTAGAGAGGAGCATTTTACAGTAAATATGGGGTAAAGGATTCTAGAGGCCCAAAGAAGCTGACAACAAAAACCCAAAGCCTGAGTCTCTAGTCCAGTTGGGCTTCCCTGCTAACTCTTCCAGCTTTCAGATTAAATTTGTACTGTTTTCTAATAAGTCAAAATAGAAACACTTATAAAGCGCCTACCATGTGCATTATGCTAAGTGCTGGAGATATGAAAGAGGTAAAAGACAGGCTCTGCCTTAAGGATTTTACAATCTAATGATGATCCTAACAGAGCTAACAGGTGTCCCAATCCCCTATCCTACCCCCAAGTGCTGTAAATTGCAAATGAGTCCAATGGTGTCTTGACGTTAGCCCAGCATAGGCTCAATGGGTCATACTGTGTTGAAGGAATTAGGAGAAATATTTTAGATTTTCTTGGTGAAAGATGATTTAAGGACATTCTCTCATCTGTTCACCACCATGCTCCTCTTATGGGAGAAAGAACCCTTTTCACTGTGTGTAATTTTTCTTTATTTTTTTACCAGTTACATGTAATAACAAATTTCCACATAAGTTTCCCAAAGTTATATGATCCAAATTGTATCCCTTTCTTCTTCCCTTCCCTCTTCTGGAGCTGGCAAGCAATTCCATCTGAGTTATATGTGTATTATGACACAAAACATTTTTATATTCATTTTTGCAAGTGAATAATCATATAAAACCAAAACTCCCAAATATATACCCAAATAAGTGAAAAATCACATGCTTTCATCTGCATTCTGACTCCAACAAGTCTTTCTTTGGAGGTAGAGAGCATTCTTTGTCATAAGACCCTCAGAATTGAAAGAATCCATTTTAAAAAACAGTTGCATGGTAGAGAAAGGGCCCAGCTTTTGGGTCCATGCTAGTAGCTACAGACCTAGCAGGAGGATTCTTCTTGGAATATGCCTGTGGACTCTGAAAACCACAAGGTCATTTTTCTTTGGGGCCTACATGATAAATGCAGTAGCAGAAAGGGAGAAACTTTATAAGATAATATTAAGCTTTATTGCTCAGTGAAAAAATGGAATAAGGATCTCTTCTACCCTCTGGAAGCCCAAGGAGCTCATGTCTTTAAAAGGTTTACAAGTCACTCCCTTGATAATGGATAGGAAAATTGTACTCACTGAATTGTTAATAATTGCCCCACCTACCCACCCACTAGTGCAAAATCATTAGGATTTAAGCTGTCCTAAGGTCCCCCTAAAAAATTACACAATAATAAAAGAACTGAAAATAATCATACACAGTTTCAACTACTATAATTGAAAACAGCCAGGCAAAATAAGGTTCCCAAAGTGATTGGCCCATATACTTTTTTCAGCAGCCTTAATACAATTCCACCTCCTCCCTCCTTGCTACCAAGAAGTAGAAAGGGAAGGAAACAAATTCAAACAGTATCCTGTAGTTTTTACTTTTGCAGATAAGTCAGTATTACTCCTAAGATAGATTTTCCCCCCTAAGAAAATTCAAATATCTTTAAGCTTGTAGCAACAACCCTCAACAAGTTTAATTTTTAGATGTAGTTCCCCACAGCTAGCTACCAAGATAGTGGCATTTCCTGTAGCTGAAAAGTCATTTAGAGCTCCAAAGGAACACACACATCTTGGCAATACCACCTGGAAGACTCACAAAGACCACACTCAGAGAAACATTGGTCCTTCAGGCCTATTCCTCTGCCTCCAAGTAAGAAGACCCAGACAGAAGAGGATCTAGTCTATTTTTAATGACCTCCAGAAAGTCTAACGCCCCTCACGATTGGGAAATGGTTCCCCATAGGCAGTCAAATCTCTCTTGTACTCCCTCCCTATATCCCATTGTGTAAATGTATTTCCCTTTGTTCTTCAGCAGAATTGAACAGCTGGATCATTTTAATAAATGAAGTGAGACTAAACCACTGTGCCAAACTCAATGCATGTCAACAGAGTCACAAAAGAGCCAAGAAGACCAGTGCCATCTTGGGCTGCATTAAGACAAGTGTAGGGTCCAGGACAAGAGAGGTGTTGAAGTGATAGCTCTATTTCCCTGGATGGACCCAATCTGGATTGTTGTGCTCAGTTCTATATACAACTTAGGGATTATGAATAGAGGAATACAATTTTTTTAACCCTTTACCTTCCATCTGTAAGGGGGTTTGTTGAATATTTTAAAAGGTTAGGTCACCAGGGAATTGAATAATTAAATAATTATCAATTCCCAATTAAAGTATAACCTCAAGTCAAAATGACTTTTATGGAAGTTTATTTACAAAATATAGGAGAGAGTGGAAGTAGAGAGATGAGAAGAGGGTAGAATAAGAGATTTGTATTTAACTATAGGCTTTACTCCGGCAGGGCTCCAGAGGCCCAGCCAGAGTCTAAAAGTCAATTAACAAAAGTTTTAGCCACAAGGGCTTCTCCCAATCAAGGGAGCCTCCCGGAGGCTAGTACCCCCTGGGAGGTTAAAGGAGTCAGCCTTCTTCACATCTTAGAATCAATACTGTGTATTGGTTCTAAGGCAGAAGAGTGATATGGTCTGTTATGCTTGTAATAACAGAAATGTTGGGAAGCTGATGGTTTGTCCAGGGCCAGAAGTCTGCAAGACACTCTCCTCCCACACAGACAGGCTTGAGTGAATAGGGAGGGGGTTAGGTACTCCTTGCTCTCAAACCCCTCCTCCCAAGCAGTTGGTTTCAGTTGATGATGGAGACAGGGCTGAGGATCTTCAAGCAAGATTCAACAGAGGCTAATCTTTAATGATGTTCCCTTTCTTTAACTTATATTCCCCACAGGTCAGATTGAGGACTGAGTAGTAGCTAGTTATCCTAATGTTGAGGACTGAGATGAGACTTGACTTCTTAGGCTGGCAACTGACAGGATTCAAGCTTAATGGCAACAGTGAGCAGTGAGTATCCTCAAATAATTACCGGGCACAGATATTGAAGATAAAGCTTATATTGATAAAGAAAGAAAGGAGAAGGCAAGAGGGGGTAATTAGGATTTGGATAAGAAATGGGAAGCCCTGAACTGTCAGGTTGAAGCTGCTCCTCCCTCCCCAGGAGGGAGTGGCAGACCTTAGCTAACTTGCTCTCTAGGCTAATAGTAATTACTTCAATGTATATATGTCAATATAACTAAATAATTATTATATTGATATTGGAAAGGTCTAATCTTACTAGACAGGCTAACTCCTGAGTAGAAACCACAATGGCTTTTGCCTCTATGGCCTCCCAGGTGAACCCCCAAGTCAAGAGCAGCAAGCAGTAAAGATCTGTTCCCCTCAACACCCAGGAAACAACTGTTTAACTCCCTCTCAACTGTTCCCTCACCCAAAGTTTCTCTAGTTGGGGGTCCTCTGGAATTCTGGGTGAGGCTTGACCCTGTATTTTGCAGGAATTCCATCCTGCCATCTTCTACATTACAGGTCTAGACTCTAGACTAGTGGTTCCCAAACTTTTTTGGCCTACCACCCCCTTTCCAGAAAAAATATTACTTAGCGCCCCTGGAAATTAATTTTTTTTAAAATTTTAATAGCAATTAATAGGAGAGATAAGTGCACGTGTGGCCATCACTGCCCTCCTGGATCGCTGCAGCACCCACCAGGGGGCGGTGGCACCCACTTTGGGAATCACTGCTCTAGACAATGAAGGTTAAGGGACTTGCCCAGGGACACCCAGCTAGGAATAGTCCAAGGCTAGATTTGAACCTAGGACCTCCCATCTCTAGGCCTGGTTCTCAATCCACTGAGCCATCTAGCTGTGCCCTAAAGGAATAATTATTAAGTGTGTAAGGCATTGGGCTAAATCCCTAGCAAATATTATTTGATCCTCACAACTCTGGAAGCTAAGTGCTATTATCACCATTTGAAGAAACTAGAGCTAGATATAAGTTAAGTAGGATCCCAGAGTTAGCTAGAGTAAATCTTAGACTGGATTTGAATTCAGATCTTCCTGACTCCAGGGCCAGTACTCTATCTATTATATGACATAGCTGCCTCTATGAATGAGTAGTCAGTCAATAGGCTACACACACAAAAAGAAAGAAAGAAAAAGATAGTCCCTTCCCTTAGAAAACTCATAATGAAATAGGGGAAACAATAAGCAAATCAAAATGTACAAATAAGCAATACTCAGGATAAAAAGGAAATAAAAGAAAGAAGACATTTGAATTAAGAGGTGTTGGGAAATGCTTCCTGGAGAAGGTGAGATTTTGGTCAGAGCTTGATGAATAAGCATTTATTAAGTGGTTACTTAAAATGAGATAGAGACAGCTAGGTAGCTCAATGGATAGAACTCCAAGTCTGGAGTCCTGGGTTCAAATCTGTCCTCAAACACTTCCTAGCTATGTGACTCTAGGCATGTCACTTAACCCCAATTGCCTAGCCCTTACCACTATTTTGCCTTGGAACCAAGCAGGACGTCTAGGATTTAAAAGAAAGAAAGAAAGAAAGAAAGAAAGAAAGAAAGAAAGAAAGAAAGAAGGAAGGAAGGAAGGAAGGAAGGAAGGAAGGAAGGAAGGAAGGAAACAAACAAACAAAGAAACAAAGAAAGAAAGCTAGCTTTATTAGCTCTGAGGTCAGAGGCTGTTGTTACTCAGTTGTTTTCAGTCATATCGAATTCTTTATGACTTCATTTGGGGTTTTCTTGGCAGAGTTACTGGCGTCGTTTGCCATTTTCTTCTTCAATCTCATTTTACAGATGAGGAAAGTGAGGTAAACAAAGTGAAGTGACTTGCCCAGGGTCACTCAGCTAGTAAGTGTCTGAGACCAGATCTGAACTCAGGAAGATGAGTCTTCCTGACTCCAGATCCAATACTCTATTCATTTTGCTATCTAGCCACTAGTCAGAAAAGCCTCAGTGATCTGAGACAAGTCATTTAAACCAACTCTAGAATGTTTTCTTCCCTCCTTCCTTAAAGAGATAAGATTTATGATGCCCCTAAAGGCAATAAATAGCCTCTTTCTTCTCCATTTCCTGAAGGGATTAGGATATGGATAGAAGAGAGTTCTTTTGGATGTCTACAGATCACCTGTGACAGAGGGAAGAGCCTTTAAAGGTAGACATTGTGGATGGGAGGAAGGAATGTGTGGGTTCTAGGTCAGTGATGGCAGACCTTTGAGAGGGGCAGGTGATGTGAGAAATGTCTCAGCTGTGGGTGGACAGGGGGAGGGGACAGCCTGGCCTGTGTCCCTCTGCCTTTCTAACAATGAATTCTGTGCTGGGGTGATGGTGCACATGCCTGCAGAGAGGGCTCCGAGGGCCCCTCTGGCACATGCACTATAGGTTCGCCACCACAGTTCTGGGAGAATATCGTTGAAGAGCATTCTCCAAAGATTAACTGACGCTTGTTCTGAGATGAAAAAGAATGTTAGCCCTAAACTATATTTTTAGTCATATTGTGACATTTTCCTTGCTCAAGATTCTTATAAATATTATTTCAAACCTCTTGTGTTAGAGACACGTCCAAGTGCATGGAGGGAATCTGCCAATTTGAACATCTCTCTTTGAGCTAGAAATACTTGGATTTCAAATAATGAAAAGTAAATAAAAATTGTTTTTGGCAGATTTGTGCCTAAAACAGAGTGCTCCTATTTTAATATTAATATATTCTATATATTTGATATATAATATATCTTATAATATAATAAATGTATTTATATAATTATATATGAAATACATACATAATGATAATGTATTGTATAATATTTGGTTATATATAATCTGTTATATATAATTAATAACAGTATTACTATTTTTCTTTGATATTAGGAAGTTACATTATTCAAGTCATTTTCAGACTTCTTCTCTGGGATTTGCCTTTGTAGGAAGTAATATATTCTTTTGAATACCTTCAGTGGTAGCAATTCTTCATTCTATGAGAGTGGGTTTGATTTGAAGAAATGGTCAAAAGTCATTAGGAGGGGGCAGCTGGGTGGCTCAGTGGATTGAGAGCCAGGCCTAGAGACAAGAGGTCCTGGGTTCAAATTTGACATCAGATATTTCCTAACTATGTGACCCTGGCAAGTCGCTTAACTCCCATTGCCTAGCCCTTACTACCCTTCTGCCTTGGAACCAATACACAGTATTGATTCTAAGATGGAAGGTGAGAGTTTGAAAAAGAAAAAGAGAGAGAGAGTTAATGGATGAGAATTTACTAAGAAGGTAAGGACTTTTTTTTAAGTCAGTCAATTAGAATCACGTGAAATTCTTAAATAAGAACTAGGAAAGCAGGGAAAACTAGGAAATAAGAACTAGGAAAGCAGGGTCAAAGTTTCTCTCAGATAATTCTGTTTCTTTGACCCTGCTTTCCTAGTTCTCATTTCCCTAACATGCAGCAGATTATATGATTCAAAGTTCTCAACGGTCTGTTTAAATTTTTGGAGCACATACACAGACTTTTCCATGGGTATCCCTCTACTTTCCATCTTTGAGCTCCAATTTGGTTTGGCTTTGGTCTAGTCTAAATAAGTTTACCAACTTACCCAGATTTCCTTAATATCTCCTAGAATCCCCTGAGATTCCATGAGCTCCTTGAGGGTAAAGATTTGTCTTTTGCTTCTTTCTGTAACCTTGACCCTTGGCAAAGTGCCTGCTACATAAATGATAGGTTAGCTGTTTAATAAAATGACACAGCTTAGTGCCCAATATATTGCTGGTGCATTTTTTAGTCATGTCCTACTCTCTGTGATCCCATTGGGGGATTTTTTGGTGGAGGTGCTGGTGTGGTTTGCTCTTTCCTTCTCCAACTCATTTTCCAGATGAGGGAATGGAGGCAAACAGGATCAAGAGACTTGCCCAGAGTCATGCTGCTGGGAAGTGTCTGAGACCAGATTTGAACTCAGGAAAAGGAGCCTTTCCAATGCCAAGGCTGGCACTCTATCAACCATACCACCTAGTCGCCCTGGCCAGCACATTTTTTTTTAAGTTCAGATCTGATTTAGTTTATGTAACACCCCATCTGAGGACAAATTCAGAGGCAGCAAGAGACGCCATGGATAGAGCTCTGGCCTTGGACACTTGCTAGTTTATATGCTTATTCCAAGGATACTGTTATTGTCAAAATTCTTTTTGAAACTTGGATCATGAAAGAGAATGAATCGTTATTTTACATAGTACCTCCTTTGGACCCCAGAGTAGTTTTCCCTATCTGAATCACTCGACTTCTTTACCAATCTGTTACTGGGCAAGTTGTTTAATTCTGTTTGCCTCAGTTTCTTCGTTTGTCAAATGAGCTGGAGAAGGAAATAATAAACTACCCCAGTATCCTTGCCAAGAAAATCCCAAATGAGATCATGAAGAGTAGGGCATGACTGAAAACGACAATATACACTAGCATAATACAGGAGCTTAATAAATGCTCATTTCCTTTCCTGTTTCTTTCCTGCTCCAATAGGAACACCTCTAAGCCAGAGAATTAGTTTTTAATTTCATGTATTTAATTAATTAATTTAGAATATTTTCCCATAGTTACATGATTCATGTTCCTTCTCTCCCCCATTTCATAGCAATTCCACTGGGTTTTACATGTGTCATTGATCAAGACCTATTTCCATATTATTGATATTTGCATTTGGGTGATCGTTTAGAGTCTACATCCCCAATCATATCCCCATTGACCCATGTGATCAGGCAGTTGTTTTTCTTCTGTGTTTCTGCTCCCACAGTTCTTTCTCTGGATGTGGATAACATTCTTTATCTTAAGTCCCTCAGAATTGTCCTGGATCATTGCATTGCTGCTAGTAGTCCATTTACTATCTGTAAATTATATTGTAATTGTATTGTAATTATATTGTAAAAAAAAATAATGTAAATACTATACATAACAAAGGCTATTACATTCAATTTTACCACAGTGTATCAGTCTCTGTGTACAATGTTCTTCTGGATCTGCTCCTTTCACTTTGCACCAATTCCTGGAGGTTGTTCCAGTTCACATGGAATTCCTCCAGTTCATTATTCCTTTTAGCACAATAGTATTCCATCACCAACAGATACCACAATTTGTTCAGCCATTCCCCAATCAAAGGGCATCCCCTCATTTTCCAAATTTTTGCCACACAAAGAGCACCAAGCTAGAGAATTATAAGGAACTTAAAGAACAAGCCTTATTCCAGGCTTTGAAACAGCAAGCTGAGGAGACCAAAGATGCCAGATCACAGATGCTGCTGGGTCCTTCCAGGGTCTGAGCTGCAAAGGCAAGAACACTCTCTGGGCACAAGGAGAGGCGCGGGGCAGCCCAAATGGCATTTCCCGAGCCATCTTTTCTAGTACAGTTCTTAACGTGCCATAGGAATGAAAAGTTCTGAAGAAAATCTATGCCAGTGCGCGCTTGCACGAACATGTGCGCGCACACACACGCATATGTACATATGCAGATATAAATGCATAAATATACATATACACATACGTGCCCATGTACATTTTTATGGCTATAGGAAATAATGTCCAAACGTGCATGCATATATATGTATACAATACACATTTGTACATGCATGTTTGTGCATAATATGTTGTATAAAGAGATGGAGAGGGGGAAGGGAGGGGGAAGGAAAGAGGGAGAGAAAGAGAGATAGGAGAGAGAGGGAGAGAGAGAGGAAGGGAGAGAGAGGGGGGGAGAGAGANGGTGGGCATGAGTACATTTGGGAGTTGATGTTCATGTGTGATGGTCTACAGCCCTTCAAATGCAATTATGGCTTTGAAGCATTTCCTGTCCCCTTTTGATTTTCCAAAGCAAAATGATATGTGAAATGGTTTTTCACAGGGGAGATTTAATTCCTGCTTGTTCACAAAGGGAAATGATGGGACAGCAATACCTTTGAAGAGGCAGTAATGTGTGTTCTCCTCAGGTCTACTCTCTGGGGACAAGCTATGAAAACTTTTGTGCAGTTACTATCCCTTCAAATTTGGCAGAAAGATGACAGACAGTCACAGATGCAGATAAATGGAGCTAGGCAGATAAAGAGGGAGAGGAAGAGAGAGAGACGAAGAGAGAGAGAGAGAGAGAGAGAGAGAGAGAGAGAGAGAGAGAGAGAGAGAGAGAGAGAGAGAGAGAGAGAATTCTCACAAGTAGAGAATTGCAGACTCTGATCCCAGAGGCATGGGAAATGGAAATCATGGATGATCCCCTAAAATATCAAATCATTAAAGCACTTAGCTAAGGCTTCACAAAGTGCTTTCATCTACATGATCTCATTTGAAACTCACAACTTGTGGCCCTATAAGGCTGGTAGGGCAAGGATTTCCTCCCCTATTATTAAGAAAGATTTTGAGGCTCTAAGAAGTTATAAGTGACCTGCTGAAAGTTACACAGCTAGTAAATAGTGGACTCAAATCTGAGTTTACCATCTTCAAATTCAGTGGTCTTTCAAGTCAATCAAAAGATATTTTCTATTTGCCTTTGTTGTTGTCCACTACCAACCTTCAAACCACTTTCTTAACTCTCTTTTTTCTTTTTTTTTTTCTAAATCCTTGCCTTTCATCTTAGAATTGATATTAAGTGGTAAGGGCTTGGCAATTGGGGTTAAATGACTTGCCCAGGGTCACACAGCTAAGAAGTGTCTGAGGTCATATTTGAACACAGGATCTCCCCACTCCAGACTTGGTCCTCTATTCACTGTGTTACTTAAGCTGCCCCTCTCAATCACCTTAATGTGTCACTTTGGCATCCTGGGGTGCCATGGGAAGAAGAGTGGATTCTGGTGTTAGAGATTCCTGGATTCTGAACCCTGGCTCTGTCACTTCCCACCTGTATAACTGTAAGTCACTTAACCCTGTTTGAGTTTCCCATTTACAAAATAAGGAGATTGAATTAGACGAATTTAACTTGCCTTTCAGATCTAAATCTCTGACTTTCTCCACCTCAGTTCCTGATCTCATCTTCTAATTTGAAATTTGCACATTGGAAATGCTTCAGACACCCTGACCTCATTATCTCTAAACCTCTAGGGACTCTTACCCCACTCTATTTCCATATATTCCTGCTTCTGCTCATTTCACTTTGCATCAGTTCATTAAGTCCAGATTTTTCTGAAATCATCCTGCTTGTCACTTCTTACAGCACAATAGTTTTCCATAACTATTAGATACCACAACTTGTTCAGCTATTCTCCGATGGATGGACAACCCTTCAAATTCCAAATATTTGCTGTCATAAAGAGCCACAATAAATATTTTTGTACAAATAGATCCTTTTCCTTTTCTTCTTTAATCTCTTTGGAATACAAACTTAGTAATGATATTGATTGGGTCAAAGGGTATGCATAGTTTTAAAGTCTTTTGAGGGGGCAGCTGGGTAGCTCAGTGGATTGAGAGTCAGGCCTAGAGACAGGAGGTCCTTGGTTCAAATCCGACCTCAGACACTTCCCAGCTGTGTGGCCCTGGGCAAGTCACTTGACCTCCATTGCCCACCCTTACCACTCTTCCACCTTTGAGCCAATAAGAAGTTAAGGGTTTAAAAAAAAAAAGGAAAGAAAAGAATAAAGTCTTTTGAGCATAGTCCTATATTGTTCTCAAGAATGACTGGATCAAATTGCAACTCTACCAATCATGTATTAGTGTCCCAATTTCCCTACATTTCCTCCAACATTTATCATTTCCCTTTTCTTTCATATTAGCCAATCCGCCAAAATTTACTATTCTTCCTATGATACCACCAGACTTCAAGTCAGGACACATCCTGTGTCTTTGAGAGGAAAATGAATCTCCTCCAAAATCCTAAATTCTGAAATGCTGCTGTCTTACCACAACCTATAATCCTTCTACCCTTGAAGCTCCCTAGAACCTTTTTCCCAGGCTCACTCCTTTTCTTTGCCTCCTTCCCGTTTTGAGCCTGTGGTCCACTCTCTCAGTGGTTTATTCTCTCCTCCAGACTTATAAAATCAACGCAACTCAGCATTTGGACCTGATTAAGCAGCAGCGCTGATTTTGCTAATAATAAGCAGGGGAGATTCTATTTCATGAGATAAACTGTCCTTAATATGCCTGCCCTTGTACGAGGCTAGAACAGTTAGGTCTCTGTTCTCCAGAAACCATATTTATTGTGTTCCTTGTTGAAACTCATCCACTGAAAGAAAGCCTGTTCTGATGCCTCATCATGGCTGGAAGGTGACCCCACATTCTCAGAGGCTAGTGCAGTCCAAGGGAAGGTCTGGCAGACGGCAGATGGCAGACATGCGTTACCTCTCACCTTGACTATAGTAACTGGCGCTGCTTCTTTTTTTTTAACCCTTACTTTCTGGCTTGGAATCATTACTGTTTATTGATTCTAAAAGCAGTAGTTCCAGAAGAGTGGTGGGCAATGGAGGGTAAGTGACTTGTCTAGGGTCACATAGCTGATAAGTGTCTGAGGCCAGATTTGAACTCAGGAGGATAAAGGATGACTGACTTCAGGCTTGGCCATTTCTCCACTGTTACCACCTAACTGCCCACTAGGCTTATTGCTTACCAAATAAAAATGCGTACCTCTTAGTGATAATATAAGTAGAACCCAGTGAAACTGTTTGTCAGCTCCAGGATGGGGGAGGGAAGAGGAGAGGGAGACAAGAATCATGTAACCATGGAAAAAATTTAATTAAAAAATTAAAATTAAAAAAAAATTCTTACCTCGTAGTTTGTCATTCAAGGTCCTCCATGACCTGCCTTTCCACTTTTAGCAAACACTACTCCTTTCTACATGGGCTATACTCCACCCAAACTGAAGCACTGATCACAACCCTAGTTCATACCTCGTGTTTTAATTTTTATGTCTGTGTTCATATTCCAAGGGTCTGGCATGCCCTCCTTCTCTCCCAAACCATCTCCATCTTTTGAGATCCCCCTGCTTTGAAGGTTCTCTTCACTCACCTCCACCTCTTCGAATCCCTACTTCCCTCCAGGGTCAGCTCCTTCCAGAGGCATTTCCTAATTCCTCTGATTTTCAGAATGGCCTGGCATCACTCCACTTCATGCTTTCATTTTTTTATGTGTGTATATATATATATATATATATATATATATATATATATATATATATATATATATATATATATAAATTTACCTCCATTTTCTTATTTGTGACTGTGCTGCATTTCTTCAGCAGAATGTATAGAATGGAAACTCCTAAAGGATAGGAATTAACTTTTTGCTGAGTTCCCATTGCCTAGCAGGATCCCTGACATTTCAGGGAGTGGGGAGGAGAACAGACCTGGGTTTCCACTGTTCTCCAATGAAGACAGAAGAGTAGTAAGGACTAGGTAGTGGAATTAAGTTCCTTGCCCACGGTCACACAGCTAGGACATGTTAGATTTGAACACAAGTCCTCCTGATTCCAGGTCTGGTTCTCTATCCACTGAGCCACTAGCTGCCGTAGGACTGTGCCTTAGTGTCTTCTGTTATCCCCTTCAGGTACCTCTCATGGTGCTTTGCATATAGTAGAAACTTAATAAATCACTGGGGAATGAATGAATGAATGAATGAATGAATGAATGAATGAATGATTAGTGTTTTGGTAAATGCAACTAGTGGTACTTCAGAGTTGCTAGAGTTCCCTTTGAGCTAAACAATGAAACCATAAAGCCTCAGGCATCGCAGGCAAGATGTTCATTTTTTTCAACCTACCTCTGTTCATCTCTTCCCTGTTATATACAGACACCTTTTCTCCCTCAAGACTTGGGTCAAGTGTTGGACTAAGTAAAGCTGTTTGCTAGGCTTTCCTATCAAGGGAGGGTGACAGAAAAGGCTGGGATTCCAAAGGCTTCTCTGCAGTCTTGCTCAGGACAAATTGCCAGGTCTGTGACAGCTCATTTATCCTCGATTGGGCTTTGGCTGTCCATGGAACACTCCAGGTACCCACTAGGCAAGTAATTAAAGAAAGATGCTAGGAGTAGAAGAGATTAAAACAAAACAAAACAAAAAACACATGCTGAGGATCTGAATACTATGAATTTATTCTTATTCAGAAAGGGAACTGACTGTTAGCAATCGCTGTATGTACAACGGATCTGCATGTTTATTTATGTTTAATCAACAGCGAAGGGAATTCTGATAAACCATTTACCTGAGGGAGACGAGGGTCCCGATTGTGACCATCAAGAGGGGCAGGGAAGGAGATGGAGCTGGTTACCCGAGTCCTGTTCATTCACACGGTAGATTCTGTCTATCATCTCATTTCTACCAACGAGCTGGGAGCTAGAAGTCTCACAGAGATAGGTCTTCTATCTTGACATGAGCAACAGGGAAATATATATCATATGAAAGGACGGGTTTATAACCTAGATCACACTATTCACCACCTGGGGAAGTGGGAGGGAGAAAATCTGAATTCTAAGATGTCAAAAAACAATTGTCAAAAATTGTTTCTACTTAGAACTGAAAAGTCTTATATAAACAGGAACTTAGTGGCAACTCCAAATCCTTTCTTGGGGACCCTGCAGCGAGCTGAGTGGGAAGGATTAGCTGAAGGATGATGGCAGCTGAGGGTGGGAAGGGTTGGCTGAAGGATGATGGCGGCTGAGGGTGGGAAGGGTTGGCTGAAGGATGATGGCGGTTGAGAGTGAGAAGGGTTGGCTGAAGGAAGATGGTGGCCAAAAATGCCAACCAGCCAAATGACCTCCAGATGTGACCAAATCATTAGGAAGGGTGAAAGCAGGGGACTCTGGAGTGTCAGGTGAGTCTGAGGTATGGGAAGGGAGACTCTTAGTCTAGGGCAGGAAGTAAAGGAGCTAAGCTTTCATTCATGAAGGCTAATCATGGTTAATAGTCTCTTCTATCTGCTTTATGTTTATAAAGCACTTTCATGTTATCTTATCATCCTAGCAATTGGCAGAATAGATGGTCATTAATTTATGAAGAAACACTTATACAGCTCAAGGTGTGCTAGGTGGAGAGCTGGATCTAAAGGTAGGACGACTCCAGATCCGAGTTTAAATATGACCTCAGATGCTTGGCTGTTACCCTGGACAAGTCACAAAATCTGCTCCACAGTTTCAGTCTATAAAATGGGGATAATAATAATAGCACCTACCTCTCAGGCTTATTGTAAGGATGAGGTAATACTTGTAAAGAACTTTGTAAATCTTAAAGTGTTATATAAATATGGCAGTTAGGTGGCTGAGTGGATAAACCAGGCCTAGAGATGGGAGGTCCTGGGTTCAAATTTGGCCTCAGACACTTCTTAGCTGTGTGACTCTGAGTAAGTCCCTCAATCCCAATTTTCTAGCCCTTACCACTTTTCTGCCTTAGGATAGAATCCTAGTATCAATTCCAAGAGAGAAGATAAGGCTTTTTAAAAAGCGTTATATAAATGAGAACTATTATTATTACAATAAATGATAGAGTTGGGTCAAGAACCCAAGGTCTCCTGACTTGAAGTCCAGGGTTCTTACTGATATACTATACTATCAGAATTATGGGTAGCAACTAGTGATCCTCTTCAAACAAATAGGACAGGAAAGAATGGGTCAAGGTCAAGTTAGGACCTCTAATAATCAGTCCTATAGAGACTTCCAACAGAAAAAGGTAACTTAATAGACCAGTTCTACCTGGCATAGCCTCCCACAGATTGTTAAAATTGAGGAAGATAATTATTTTCATGTATGAGGCCTAGACTTCAGAAATGCCCAAAGCAACCAATATATCCAGAAAGAAAAGAAAATGACTTAATAACACCCTACAAGACAGGCAATTTGGAACCTAGGGTAGCAAGTTTGGGAAGGTCATATAAGAACTGACCACCACAATAGAACATTGATACATTGATTTGCTTTTTTAAAAAATTCCATTACAAGGGATGCTTCTCTAGAGAGGTGAAGGGATATGTTAAGAAATAAAGGTGGTAGCTGGTTGGCTTAGTGCATTGAGTCAGGCCCAGAGACAGGAAGTCCTGGGTTCAAATCGGGCCTCAGATACTAACTACCTGTGTAACCCCAAGCAAGTTCACTCTTCTCCCTTGAAACCAATACATAGTACTGATTTGAAGACAGAAGGTAAGGTGTTTTTTTTTTTAAAGCAGAACTTTATCTTTGGTATTCTCAATATCTCTCCTTTTCCCTCTCCCAGACCACTATCCCTTATAAGTTTTTTTAAAAAGGAAAAGAATAAAAATTCACCAAAACCGATCAAGAGTGGAGAAGCATTTTCTCCTTTCTCTGCTTTGGGTCAAGCTTGTTCTTCATAATTTTGAAACATTCATTTCCAATTATTTTGTGGTGGTCGTCCTTTCCATTTATATATCCCACACTCAAAAAAAAGAGGACAGAGGATCAGATTCCAAAGAGGTTGAAAACCCCAAAGCTTTGGCAAACTCCCAACTACCTCAATTTGAAAATCTAATGGATTAGGTTTGGGCTGAATCTAGGAACAAGAATAAGTTCCAATTCCATCACTTAGTTGTTTGTACATTTGAATGAAGAGAAAGGCTAGTTTTAAGACACACTTGACTTTATATTATAGGAACTCCCCTTGCCCTCTGAGGAAGCTGACCAGGAATCAATTGGTCATATCTTCCTTTCTCCTGGGTCAGAAGACACTTAGTCATTAAACTGAGCTTGTTGAACCAGGTAATCCAACTTTCCCGTACATCTAGATTCTGCAGCATGGAAGGTCTTGGAATGCCAAATCTTTGGCTGGCTTGGAATGCTGGATTTTTACTTCGGGGATCTGTGAAAATATTTCTTTAACCAATGCAGATCCTGACTCAAGTGTTTCTCAAGGCAGTCCTCCTGAGCTTTGTAGCCCCCACTCCCATGCATGACACACAGTTGGCAATTCTGGTGATGAGCTTCCCAAAGTACAGCAAGTGGGACTGGTTCTGAGAAAAGCCAGTTACCCACCCTTTGGGGTTTAAGCAGCCACCGTTTTGTTTTGGGTTTGTTGGTTGTTTTTTTTTTTGGTCCTGTCTCCTTGGGAGACTCCCAAGTTTGGGCCTATATATTCTATAATTTGGATATCTCAGTTTTCATGTCTTTTGATTTCAGTTCTATGTCTGTACCACTCTATCCTGTCTACATTTCTTGGCCCTAGAATGTGTCTCTGAGATCCTATATCCTTGTCTCTCAGGGTCTAAGAGCTAATGTAAAAATGCAATGACACAGATGAAGTAGTCTGTAAACACAAATGCTAGCTGCAGTTATTATTAATCTGGTCACTATTTCTGGAATATCTGGCTTCCCTCACCAAGGCTAAGGCTTAGAGCTACCACTTCACCTCCCACCCCTTTCCCCAAGGTTTCCTGGGCTCCTTCCTTTCCCCAGACTCCATGGGCAGCATGTGAGTTTCCACCAGGGTCCATCTGGCCTTTACATAAAGCAGGGCCACAGTTTTGGCCTTGATTATCTTTACTCTTAAGACAGTAAGCACACAGATACTTGGGGCTCTAGCCTTAGGCAAATCAAGATTCAAACAGTCAGGCCCCAGCCCCAGGGATGAATAGCCCAGCCTTCTGTGTTTAGACAGCGCCCTGTGGGGAGAAGACCAGCAAAGTGAGGTAGGGTTGACATTTTCTGTCCAGGGGTGATGGAGTAAATAAAGAATTGAGTAAATCAAGCAGGGCTCAAGGAACAAAGGAGAGTTACTTCCAACAATAAAGTGAAAATCATTATTGCTGGAGAATAAGGGGTAAGGGGAGGTAATCTTTTCATTCCTTAGAGAATGAAGGGGAAATTGTAGCTTAAAAAAAAATACAAAGGAACACTCCAGATGCTTCTGAATAGCCTAACAAATCTCAAAAGGCTTTACATTTTCTCTGTGCAGATACTAGAATCACAGGCTGGGACCTGGAATGGGCCTCAAGAATCCACCTAGTCCTATCCCTTCACCTTACTACTGAGGTTCCTCAGAGATGGGATTTGAACCCAGACCTTTTTGACTCCAGATTCAGGGCTCTTTCCCTCTTCCAGCCTCTCAGCTTTCCTCCCTCCTTTCCAGCCTGCTCCCACACACAGAGTGACATGCAAGGGTTATCAGAAAACAATGCAAAACCACAGAGTCTGGTGGGTTTGGAATTTCTTCTTCTTGTTTGTTAAAATGGGGAAAGGAGATGGGGACCCCATCCCCCTGGGCTCTGGGGAAGGCATGCAGGTGACCCCTGGGGGGAAGAGGGAGGGACAGGGGACTGGGGTGGGGAAGATGAGAGTCCTGGAGTTTCCCACAGTCCTCTTCTCTGCAAGTGAGGCAGTGCTGGATAGGAGAGCAGAAGACAGGCAGCAGGGAAGTGGGGAGGGGAGCCTTTGGGAATCAGTTATTCACATGCAAAATCCAGCTGCCCTGAAAACCTACATAACTGTTTAGAATAGACATACATATAAATACGTTTTTTATGCACACACACAAAGCCAGGGCCCTGTGTGTTCTTCTGTATGCATGCCAGTGTGAGTATGTGTGTGCGTGTGTGCATGTGTGCATGTATGTGGGTACATGTTACCTGAAATCAGAAGCTGACTTTGTAGTGATTCTCCAGGGTAGTATCTCTGAGGAGGTGAGGGGAGGGCAGGCAGGTCCAGGGCATTGTTCGGTCTCTAATGGGAGCCCAAACAGCTTCAAATTAAATCTGTGCAAAGGAGATTGTGCATACACCGAATGTGCGTGTGTGCCTGCGTGGTTGTGTGAGTGCGTGGTTGTGTGCGTGCGTGCTTGCGTCAGACAGTCCCTGCCTGCTCCCGAGTCCTGTCTCTCCCCCTCCAGGTCTCCGGGGGGAAGGGTGAAAGAAATAAACGTGGGGGTGCGGAGGAGAAGCATGAGGGGGCCCAGAGGAGACGTCCTCTCCCCTGCCCCTGGCCCCGCGGGCCCTCGGCCTCCCTTATCTCTCGGCCTCCATGGTCGCGCTGGCCTTCTGTTCTGAGGTGGCCCGCTGGGAGGCGGGGGGCGGCCAGTCCGAGGGCTGGGAGGAGGGGGCAGGAGTCCATGAGTATTGCTGCGGCTGCTGGGGCTGCGGCAGCGGACCGGGCGGTGGCGAGGCGGCGGGGAAGCTGCCGAAGTGGGGGGGGTGCGGAAGGGGAGGGGGCGAGGTGGCCGAGGAAGCCATGGGGCTGCTGCTGTGGAAGCTCTCGGAGGCCTTGAGGCGGGAGAGCATGGTGAGGGCGTCGGGGAAGTTGGGGGGTGTGGCAGGGGTGTTGGCGGGAGTGCACATCTGTGGAGAGAGAAGAGAGATGGAGAGATTAGGGCCCGCCCCTCTCTGAGGCTCCAGAGCCTATGAGATACCTTCCTCTCCCCGTCTCTTCACAAGGCCCGCCCACTGACCCAGGCCCTCTCCAGGGGTCAGCCTGTGCTCACCCGGAAGAAGAATCCAGAGAATTTTTTTTAACTCTTTAGAATCAATTCTGTGAATGGCTTCCAAGGCAGATGAGTAGTAAAGGCTAAACAATGGGGGTTAAGTCATTGGCCAGAATTACACAGCTAGAAAGTGTCTGACCCAGGCCCTCCCTCTCTAGACCTGACTCTAGATCTACTGAGTCACTCGGCTGCCCCTCCCCCCATCTTAGAATAGAATTGTGGGAGCTGGAAGAGACCTTAGAAAATCATACAGCCCAACTTTCCCATTTAATCTAGCTGGAGCTGGGCCAGAGATAAAAGCAACTCCCTGAAGTCCGTCACAGTCGGCTTCTTGTTGCTCCCAATCACCCTAAGGATTTCCCCAAGTGCCTCTTGGGATTCCCCAACACAGTCTAACTCCTCAACAGCCTCCAGAGCCAGGCTTCAATCTGGGGGAGTCCCATAGCTACTGAAAGGGCAAAAGAGATTTAAAAAAAAAAAAAAAAAAGCCCAGATCTTTTCAGTTCTTCCTGACAATACAGTGTGCGCCCTGACTTTCCACCTTCCTCTTCATCCTTATCTCCCATCATTTTCCTTCACACATTCTACATTCCGGACAAACTGGCCCGACTGTTACCTGAACTTAACATGCCATCTACCATCTCCCTAGCTTGGCACAAGCCTGGAATGCATTCTTCTCCATCTTATCCTTTCAGATTTTGTTTTAAACCCTTACCTTCAGTCTTAGAATTAATACTGTGTAATGGTTCCAAGGCAGAGGAGTAGTAAGGTCTAAGCAACTTGGCCAGGGGCACATGGCTAGGAAGTGTCTGAGGCCAGGTTAGAACCCAGGATCTCTCATCTCTAGGCCTGTTTCTCAATCCACCTGGCTGACTCAGATTTTTGTCTTGTTATGTTCCTTCAAGGTTTAGCTCAGGCAGCATGTTCTTGAAGCCTTCCCTGATTCCCAACCTTATCTCCACACCCCCCCACCCTCGCTCTTAAGGTTCTTTCGCCCTTCTCAAATATTCCTTGAGAAACTTATCTGGATATATTGATGAAGGAGGTGTTAAAAAAAATAAAAACCCTTACCTTCTGCCTCAGAATTGATACAATATCACTTCCAAGGCAAAAGAACAATAAGGGTTAAGTGACTTGGCCAGAGTCACACTGTTAGGAAGTGTCTGAGGCCAGATTTGAAGCCAGGAATACCCCCACCACCTCCCCAATCTCAGGTCTGGCTCACTATGCACTGAGCCACACAACTGCCCCCAGAAGGTAGACTTAATTTCCTTAAATTAAGCAATTCAATTTATTAAGTACCTCTATACAAAGCTTAGTTTAAGGCCTGATTCCTCTCTCTACCGATGCATATACTAATTCTCAAATCTTGGCTCTCACCAAAATCAGAACCATGACTTATCAGGAGTTTGGGGGGCTTGCCTAACAACACAGTTGGGTCTCAGGATGCCACAATGACTTAGTCTACTTCCACCGAGCTTGTGTTTGGTCCCTGCCCACCTGTCCCCTGACCATCCAAATGGGTGCTTTGATGGACCTTGCAAAGCCTGGAGGACTAGTGATTGGCCTCAGGGATCAGGAGGCCAAAAAGCACCAGGAGATCTGTTGGAATCAAGCTCCATGGGTGTGGGAAAGACCCGAAAAGAACTTCTTCCGTCCCCCTTTGGCCTTCCTCTTTCAGATGGTGGACTCTGGTCAGAAGGCGTGCATCTGAGTCTGGGGGGGAGGAAGGCTTTGTAAAGAGGGGAGGGCTCTAACAGCAAGGCAGGAGTGGGGGACACACTATCTCTTCAAGTATGTTGGTTACTTCCTGCTAAGGGAGTTCCCGCTTTGAACTTGGTGCTCGGATGAGACCTCAGGCTGCTTCTACTCTGAATGGTCACGTGGGTAAGTTAGGCTGACTTCCTTTGGCCTACCTTGGCATTTTTCCAAGACTCTACCTTAAGTAGGCTCTAGCCTATCTGATTGCTAGGCCTTGTGGCTTGTAGTCTAATTTATTTAGCCTTTTAACCTTCTCTCTCCGTCCAGGCCTCTGCAGGCCTGGACTATCCTCTCCCTCTCTTTATTTCCTTACCTTTTACCTTCCTAATTGTAAATAAACTACCTTAAACCCGATCCTGACTTGGGTCTATTTTAATTGTGGAATCAATCTGAATTGTTGATTCCTGGCAGCCACAGTTTAAATATACATCTATAAGATATCTAAAATCTCCCTCTTACAATTAGGCCTAGATGATGAGAATGAAACTAGAATCTAGAAGACTTCCACAAGGAGGAATATACCTCTGCAGGGTGAAGGCCTTGAGGATTTTCTCACTAAACCCTTACCTTCTATTTTAGAATCTAAGTATTGGTTCCAAAGCAGAAGAGCAGAAAGGGCTAAGCCATAAGTTAAGTGATTTGTCCAGAGTCACATAGCTAGGAAGTAGCTGAGGCTACATGTGAGCTCAGGACCTCCCATCTCCAGGCCTTGTTCTCCATCCACTGAGCCATGAGGCTGCTGCTCCCAGGATTTTCTCGCTTGGCCCACTATGGGCTGATGACACACTGAGAAGCTAGACCTTTGCACAGAATGCAGACAGGCCTTTGCAGGGGCTCCCTCCCCACCTCTCCAGAGTGCAGGGCCCTGGGGGTTCAGGAGCCTCACCCAGCTAAGTGGGCCTGCCCTGCTCTCTCCCACTGCCTGTCAGAGATGTCTGCTCTGAAGGTCAAGCTGTGCTAAGAAAAGGAAGCAAAAGGTCAAGGATTTACTGGCCCTGACCCAATCTGGAAACAGAAACCTTTCTACCTCCTCTCCTCTCCTCCCACCCGCTCCCCACCTAGCATCCTCCCTTTTGGGAAGAAAAAACACCAGAGGGAGGTCTGAGTTCTAGCTTTGACTCTAACAAAACTCCCTGTGTGCCCTGGGAGGAGGAAATCCCTATTTCTTCTGCCCTCAGTTAGCTGCTCTGGGAAGCTTGCTGACTGACCAACACCATCCTCTCAGAGGTCTCCCAGGCTGATATTTTGTGATCTCTGGAATGGATGATTGGTAAAGGTTCTAAAATGACCCCACAGCTTCCAACTCCCTTCTACTGGAGGTCTGGCATAGCACAGACCACCCCTCTCCTCACTCTGGTTCCTTGGGAGGATGTGCCTACTCTCTGAGGTTCCACTCAGAAGCTATACATTCCAGCACCTGCTCATTACTCTAGATCAAGGGTTCTTAATTTGATTAGAGGTTGGCAAAAATAAAGATGCATTTTTTTTTCCAACCAAGTTCACAGACCCCCTGAAACCTCTCCACGGATCCCTTAGACCCCAAGTTAAAAACCTCGGCTGTAGGCAGAAAGAAAATCTTTCCCATTCTCTAGGAACCTAAAATCACAGTCCCTCTGCCTAGGTCACCATTGGAACACCTACCACTAGGATTAAACATCCTACCTTCAGCACTGGCCTATGACCAGAAACCTGCAGGCTCTTTCCCTACCAGCCTCTATACCAAGTATCTTAACTTTCTTTTCTGCCATGGACTTCCCTTTGGCAGTCTGGTGAAACCTATGGACCCTTCTTAGAATAATGTCTTTAAATGCATAAGATATATAGGAGAAAATGGGAAATTAGGGGCAGCTAAGCAGCACCAGGGATAGAGAGCCAGGTCTAGAGATGGGAGGTCCTCGGTTCAAATTTGACCTCAGACACTTCCTAGCTGTGTGACCCTGGGCAAGTCACTTAACCCTAACTACCTAGCCCTTACTTCTCTTCTGCCTTGTAAACCATACTTACTACCTGGTCTAATAAAGAAAGAAAGAAAATGGGCAATTTCAGGGCAAGATTATTAGTGGGAATAAGGATGTAATTTTTCCCCCATCCACATTCATGGACTTGCATCTTGGGATCAGCAGCCCTGCTCTGTGGCAAATCTGCTTGAGAACCTAGAATAAGTGCAGACCCCCATATGGATTCTCCCCAGCACCCTCTAGGCCACCTGAGGTTTGCCAGACCAAGGCCAGGAGCTCAGAGACAGCTGCAGGCAGCACAGATCAGCAGCTAAGCTCACCTTCAGCTCCATCCCCTCCTCCTTCCTCTCTCTCCCCTCTCCCCCCTTTCTCCTCTCCCTCTCCCTCTCTTTTTATCTATCCCTCTCCCTCCCTTTCTCTCTTCCCTTCCTCCCTCTATGTAAACTTGTGTAACCTTGGGCAAATGACTTAAATTTCTGAGCCTCAGTTTCCTTATCTATAAGATAAGGGAGCTGAACCAGATGACCTCTAAGCTCTCTAGACTTGAAAGCTTTGATTAATTTGCGGTTGTTCAACCATGTTCTCCTCTTTGGGGTTTTCTTGGTAAAGACATTGAAATGTTTGGCCATATCTTTCTCCAGCTCATTTTATAGATGAGGAAACTGAGGTCCACAAGTGACTTGTCCAGAGTCACACAGATACTAAGTGCCTGAGGCCAGATTTTAACTCAGAAAGAGGAGTTTTCTTGACACTAGGCTCGGCGTTCTACCTACTGTGCCATTAAGCTGCCTTGGATCTGTTAAAGATGCCCTACCAATGAGGGGCAGCCCTCACTCTCTGCGAAAGGGCATAGGTACCCTTGTTTCTCCAGCTCCCCTTGGGCTTAGAATGAGCTATATTTCTCTCCCCTCTACCCTGAAATCACTCTCACTCTGTCAACAGCACCGTCCTATACTGGGTTTGTTTTTGGTTTTTTAAACCTTTACCTTCTCTCTTAGAATCAACACTAACTATCAGTTCCACAGCAGCGGGGAAGTAAGGTCACACAGCTAGGAAGTGTCTGAGGCCATATTTGAACCCATCTGTAGGTCTTGCTCTCTAACCATTGGGCCATCTGGCTACCCCTCCCATACTGGACTTTGACCCCTAACAGAAGAAAAACAACTTTCCAAACTGAAGACTTGAGGGGCTTATCCCTCCCAAAGAACTGAATGATGGTGGGAAAAAAATGGAAAGAGACTTACCATCTGATGATGGTGGTGACTGTAAGGGATATTGGTCTCTTGGAAAAAAGCACTGAGGGCTATCTGTGGAAGGAAGAAAAACATTACTCCTCCAGCACCCACTGAACACAATCCAGCTCTTCAAACATTAACCCTCCAATACCCCATGAGCACAATCCCTTCCTCTCTCCACCCACTCATCATCCATCTCACCCATCCAGTCAAGCAGTCAACAAATCTTTACTGCCCACCACTAATGCCCAACCTTGTAAGAAGCACTTCTGCAAGTGTAAGAGTACTTTAAGGTATAAGAATGTAAAACAGTTCCTGTCCTCAAGTATTTAAAATCTGGACAGAGAGAAATTAATGCACAAGAAACAAATGTGTCAAAGGCATTTTGTATTTTTATAAAAATTAAAATTGAAAAATTTTAATTCAGCAAGTGCTATTCATGCCACTTTTGATGCTGGTCTTGAAATAGGTAATATCTGAATTCAAATTTGGCCTCTCTCGCTAAGTGTGATACAGGGCAAGTGACTTAATCTCCATCTGCTTTAATTTTTTCAACTATAAAATGGGGATTATGACAGTATCTAACTTCCATGATTGTTTTGGGGATCAAATGAGAAAATTTTTGTAAAAAGTGCTTGGCATAGTACCTGGCACATAGTAGGTGCTAAATATATGCTTGTTTCCTTCCTTCCTCAATTATAAAATGGAATTAATAAAATTTGGACCACCTATCTCATCTCTCAGGTTGTGAAGAACCAATGCATCAGTAAGCATTTTAAAAAATATAATTTATTTTTTTAATATTTTTCCATGGTTACCTGATTCATGTTTTCTTTCCCTCCCTTCTTCCCTCCCCCATCCCGGAGCTGACAAGCAATTCCACTAGGTTATACATGTATTATCACTCAAATCCTATTTCCATATTACTCATTTTTATAATAATCTTTTAAAAACAAAACCCCAAATCACATACCCATATAAACAAATGATAAATCATATGTTTTCTTCTGCATTTCTACTCCCACAGTTCTTCCTCTGGATGTGGATAGTGTTCTTTTTCATAAATCCCTCAGGATTGTCCTGGATCATTACATTGCTGCTAGTAACAAAGCCTATTACATTTGGTCATCCTACAATGTTTCAGTTATCAGTGAAGATTTTTAAAGTGCCTACTATGTGCTCAGGTCAGCTAGAAGGTATAGTAAAGCAACCAGTCTTGGAGTCAAGATCTGAAGTTCAAATCCAGCCACAGAGACTTATTAGCTATGGGACTGAGCAAGTCACTGAGCCCTTATTTCCCTCAATTCCTCATTTGTAAAATAGGAACATACTGGAGAAGGAAATGGCATGCCATTCCAGTATCTCTACCAAGAAAACCCCATGGATAATGCCCATGGGGTCACAGAGAGTCAGACATGACTGAAAGACTGAACCACAACACACTGAACACTACTGTCCCTGGACATACAAAGGCCAAAGTGAAATAATCTCTGCCCTCAAGAAGCTATCTAGGGGCAGCTGGGTGGCTCAGTGGACTGAGAGCCAGGCTCAGAGATGGGAAGACCTGGGTTCAAATCTGACCTCAAGACACTTCCTAGCTGTATGACCCTGGGGCAAATTACTTAACCCCCATTGCCTAGCCCTTACCTCTCTTCTGCCTTGGAACCAATACACAACATTGATTCTAAGATAGCACGTACGGTTGGGGGGGGGGGGGAGAAAGAAAAAAAGAAATGAGAGGAACAAATTTAGAGACATCTCCATCCCAAATGTTCATATGGGCTCTTTGTAGTCAAGCTGTGGTAGCGTGTCCTGGGCTCACACGGGTCTGATTGGCCACAGCTGGACACATTGACCTCAACATCATGCTGTCATTTTGGTCCTCTTCCAGGACAAGGGACAACCACTACCCAACTCGCATGTTGTCCATCTGCCTGTAACGGGAGCAGATCCACTGCTGCTATTATGATTATCTATTAAATAACCACTTCATGTATAAGAGGATCCTGCCAAACACGCAGGATCTACCTAAGGAAGCGAAACAGGAATGGAAAGGACACCGACCCCAATGAGGGCTGCTATAGCACATTATCAGAGGGCATCCATGGGAGGCAGCTGGGTGGTGGTGGATAGAGCACTGGGCCAGGGGCAGAAAGGACTGAGTTTAAATTTGACCTCAGACTTCCTAGCTGTGTGATCCTCATTCTGCATCAGTAATAGCTTCTATCTTCCAGGCAAATTGTGAGGATTGTGAAGAGTAAATCAAACTCGATTTGTCTATCAAATAACAACTTTCAAGTTAATCAATCAAAACTTAAGTACCCCTACTTAGTACCTTACCAGTCACTAAGTATGAGAGTCCACAAGTCACTTGCTAGAGTGGGTGACAACTCCAGAGGCCACTGCCCTGCCCCTGGGCAGTGCTAGGCAAACTGAAAGACTGTGGGGGAGGGACAGGAAGTGATGTGGAAAAAAAGACTTTAAAAAAGTCCTGAACTTCCTGTCCAAGGGACTTCTCCTTCGAATTTTTTCTCTGGAGTCTCTCAACACAGGTGAGCTAGACTGAAGGAGGAGACTCTCCCCCTGGATCCTGTGTCGGCTTGCAGGGTGAGTAGCTGGCCTTCCTCTCCTGTCTTTTGGAGAGATTGGTTCCAGAGATTCCTGCCTTGGCTTTGGAAGAGGCTGCATTGGTGGAACCCTGGCTAAAGACACCACAGGGACTTCTGGTTGAGGATTACCAGGAAAATCCATGAGGAGACACAGTCTTGGGGAAGCCCTGCTAGGGCTAAGCCTGGCTTCTCAGGAGAAGGACTGGTAGGCTTATTAGAATCTATCTACATTTTTCCACTTTCACTCTTTCCACCTCTTTGTAAATAAAGCTGCTTAAAATCATTTTGACTTAGACTGTAATATTTTAAAATCAGCAACCATAATATTACTTTAGAACTTTCATATTAGCATAAAACCCTACATTTTAAATTCGTATAAGATCAAATGAGATATTTGTAAAGTACTTTGCCAATCTTAAAGCTCTATAGCAGTGGTTCCCAAACTTTTTTGGCCTACCACACCCTTTCCAGAAAAAATATCACTTAGCACCCCCTGGAAATTAATTATTTAAAATTTTAACAGCAATTAATAGGAAAGATATATGTATTAATGTTTCTACCTTTTTCATAAAATATAGTAAAGAAAGGTGTAAATTAGAAACACTGAACTTTGAAATTATGAAACTATTAAACTCAGAATAGAATGTAAAAAAAAAAAAGTTAAAACATTCAAAATTCCAAATGCACCTGTGGCTGCAGCACCCACCAGGGGGCGGTGGCGCCCACTTTGGGAATCACTGCTCTATAGAAATGTTTCCTATTACAGTCGTCCCTTGCTATATCACAGTTCACTAATCACAGCTTCACTGTATCCCAGGTTTTAAAAAAATATATATCTAATTCTATATGGCAGAATTACACTTATCATGGCACACCATTGGCTGATGGAATGAAAGGTGACCAACCACAGCGCTATGTTCTGTATCCTGGGTGCTAATTGGCTCAGTGACTATAGGTTATTAAGAGGATGGAAAAGGTTTATAGGAGAGTGGTAAGGGCTAGGCAATGGGGGTTAAGTGACTTGCCCAGGGTCACACAACTAGGAAGTGTTTGAGGCCAAATTTGAACCTAGAACCTCCCATCTCTAGGCCTGGCTATCCATCCACTAAGCCACTCAGCTGCCCCTAACTCCAAGCATTTTCACTGACTGTCAACCATGCTCAGAATTTTCTCCCTTTTCATTTCTGTCTCCTGACTTCCCCAGATTCCTTCAAGTCTCAGATAAAACCCCACCTTTTAAAAGAAGCCTTTCTCAAGTCCTCTTCAATGCCAGCATCTTCCCCCCATTGGTTATCTCCAATTTATCATATTTTTAATATATTTTTTTGCCTTTTTCAGTATTACCAGACTTAGCAAAATGGCTGGCATATTGTAGACTCTCAATAAATAAATCCTTATTGATTGACTATCTCAAATCTGCCTCCATTACTTCCATCTATTGGTCCTGGTTCCATCTTCTAGGACCATGAGGAACTATATCACATAAAAGGAGAACAGTGCAGGAAATGTTTAACAATCTCCCAAATCTCAGCAAGAAAGCTTACTCATAAAGTTAATCTTGAAGAGTATGTGACAGAATTATCTGTTCATTTCTTTGGACTCAAAGCCCTACTCCACACTTCTCTAAGAGACTGAATGACCAAACTATACCCTCAAGCCACATGTGAGCGCCCCCACCTTATCCCAGACAGGGGAAGTCCTCTCATTGGGTTGGTAGGCAAAGGGGCGGGGCATGCAAGAAATGGGGTGGAGAGGGGAAGTGGACCAGCCCCCTCTGGCACATGTCCCATAGGTTTACCAACATGGCTCTAAGATGAAAAGACTGGTCAAAGGGAAATCAAACATTTATTTTTGTTTACTGGAGTATATTATACAAGTATCCCTTCCACATTTCAGGAACACCTCCTCAATCTGGAAAAATCCTTGCACAATTTTTTGGCCCTCTCTTAATATGGGAGAAGTCTAATTTTTTTCTTTTATGCAGTGTTTACAGTATTTTATTTCAGAATTTGGGTTAATTATTTGGTCATACACCATATGTAGGTCAATCTTAAGTAAAAATTCAGTATAAGAAAAAAATCTTTAAAATACAAAATAAGTATGAAAAAAAATTTTAATGAAATAAATTTGAGGAGAATAATAATAATGCATGTATAACAACTTAAAATGCAAAGATCAATGTGAAATTACTGAGAGATATCATGTGAGAGACTGTTGTAAACATACTTGGCATCCCCAAATAGGTGGATGGAATGGCAGTTTTTACACAAATTTAAAGAAAAAAATTTGTGTAACTATTCATACATAATTGAAAGGTAAAATACATATTGCACAGGTATTATTATACACAACAGTACATATATTTTATGCATATATGAGGTACTAAACTTTTTAAGATATTGCTATATTTCTTTTTTTTTTTTAACCCCTGTACTTTGGTGTATTGTCTCATAGGTGGAAGATTGGTAAGGGTGGGCAATGGGGGTCAAGTGACTTGCCCAGGGTCACACAGCTGGGAAGTGGCTGANAAAAAATATTTTATTTTTTCCATCTGCATAGAAAACAATTTTTTAAACCCCTACCTTCTGTCTTGGAATCAATACTGTATATTGGCTCCAAGGCAGAAGAGTGGTAAGGGCTAGGCAACGGGGGTGAAGTCACTTGCCCATGGTCACACAGCTGGGAAGTGCCTGAGGCCAGATCTGAACCCAGGACCTCTCATCTCTAGGCCTGGCTCTCAATCCACTGAGCTACCCAGCTTCCCCCAGAAAACTGTTTTTAAAATTTTCTCTGTCTCTGTGTCTGTCTGTCTTTCTCTCTTCTCCTCCCCTTTCATTGAGAAAGCAAGTAATTAGATATTGGCTATGTGCAGTCATGCAAAACATATATCCATGTTAGTCATGTTGTGAAAGAAAACACAGACCAAAAAACAAAACAAAACATTTCTTTCTTAATTTTGAGAACTATTTGTGTATCATATATATTTTTAAACCCTTACCTTCCATCTTAGAATCAATACTATGTATTGTACAGTTCTCATAAAACCCAAGATTTAAAAATTTTTGAGAAAACATTTCAGAAAAAGAAGCTTGGCTAACTCCTTGAATCAAGAAAATGAACTGTTTGGAAAAGGCACCATGAAAATGCCTGAAGAAACCTCCACTGCATCAAAAGATCCAGAATTAACTTTGGAGTGTAATTGATTGAACTGAAGGGGGTTGAAGACATTTATTCTGAATGTAAACTCTTATGCCAAAGGGAACTGCCCCCTAATTGGATTTTTGTCAATGTGCCTAGCAAACATTGGTTTTGCTATTTTGCTCTTATCTCTAACTATTGTAGTTTCCTCTTAGAAAAGTGCAAAATTGTATGCACCTGTAGTAGAAGATCTTTAGAGGTATAAGATAGTTATGTTTAAATGGTTTATTGGGGAGACTGGTCTCCCAAAGGATCACAGGGGGGGACTGTGAAAGGGAACTCTATTCTCTTTGTTTTGAGTTAACACTTGGTTAACACTAACTTAAGTACTCTTACTTAGTATCTCACCAGACCGTGAAGTGTGAATCAGACTTTCTTTTAGTACCCCTACTTAGTACCTCACCAGACACTGGAAGGGAGGGAGGGAGAGAGGGAAAGAGGGAGGAAGGAAAGGAGGGAAAGAAGGAAGGAAGGAAGGGAGGGAGGGAGGGAGGAAGGCAAGAAGGAAGGGAGGGAGGAATTAAATTATATGGTCCAGGCCAAGAAGTTGTCTAGAGTTCAGAGCAGCTGGAGATCAGTAGGAGTCATCAGGTAAGGGGAAAGCACACAACAATTTTCTCCCTACCCCAGGATGTAGATGAGAGGTTAAGTTAGATTAAATGAAACTAAACGTGATCACAAAGGTCCCTTCTAGCTCTAATGATCCATAGGAGTATGACCTCATTTCAGCAGCTCACTGAACAGCCTCAGTCCCCTGGCTCCCAGCAAATAAAACTCACCAAGATGCTTTCACTTAAAAGGTGGAAAATCAAGCTGTGTGCTGAGTTGGTGAAGGAGTTATGCTGAAGATATAAGGAAGCAGGTAGGGACAGGGAAGGAGAGAATTTCCCCAGCCAGTCTCAAGTTTGACCACACAGGTAATCTTTCCCTATCTATATCTAGGTAAGGGCAACCTCACAGTAAGGCCTTGGTAAAGAGCTTTACCTTCTTTATTATTCTGTCAAGGACGCCAGAGCCCTTCTCTAATAGCGAGCTTTTGTTAACAGCGCTTTGAAGTTTTCTAAGCTGTTGACATTTGTCATACGCATTCACTCTCATAATAATCCTGTGTGAAGGAGGTTCTATCATTCTCTTCATCTTACAGATGAGGAAACTGAGGCCGAACAGATTAAGTGCCTGGGTTAGGGCCACAGAGTTGGTAAATTTGAGCTAAGATTTGAATGAAAGCTCTCCCTGATTCCCAGTCTAGTGCTCTATCTGCTAGGACACGAGCTAGCTGCCTGCCTGACAGTTTTTGTCCAGGGGGAGAGGAACCAGGCTGGAAACTCCATTCTGATTTGAGAGACTCTGCTAAGGAGAGATGAAGAAAGGTGCAGATGCTCCCAGCGTCCTGTTCCTGGCGTGGAAAGAATATGTTTCTTCTATTTTCCGGCCTGTCCCCCAGCATCCTGCGAGAAACTGTTTCTGCCTAAGACTTGGGAGCCCCTTGGAGGATTTCAAGAGACTTTTGATAATCTCAGCAAAGAAGCATCGGTCCTTCTCTCTCTTGTCTAAAGCTAATATCCAAAGGAAGGGGTAGGGATGGGGGTGGGAGAGTAGTTAAGAAGCCAGCTGGAATGGCTAAAGGCCACAACCAATAAGGAGGGTCTCCTGGGGTTTCTTTGACATTTGTTATTTTCTGGCTTTGAACCATTTTCTGGGGCCGTTGCGGGAGGCTGCTGGGGCCAGATTCTAGACTCAAGAAACTGACGAAAATAAGGAAAGTCTGTCGGCTGTTGCGAAAGGACTGCAATATGGAATGGAAAACTGTGTGAAGGGTCTGGCTCTTGGCCCCACCAAATCCCCAAGCTCAGCAAAACCCCCAAGAACAGGAGCCAACAGGTCCGGACTCCTCCTTCCCTCACCCCCGGGGGGTTCCTTGCATCTCCTTTTGGGGAGTGCTTCCTGGTGCCAGGGAGTGGCAATACCCGATGCCTATTTGCTTTCTGCCATGCTCTACCCTCCCCCACATGTCTCCTCCACAACAAAATGCTAAGTGGTATGCCGTTTTTTTAATTAAAGTGAATTAAAATTAATTATTCTGAGAATTTCACAATGCTTTCCTCAAGATAATTGGAGATGCCCCGGAATGTCCCTGAACCAGAGTGGGGGAAATCACCAGCCTCTAGAACCTCCTCAAGGCTCCTTCCTGTTCCTTCTTTGCCCTAAAATCTCATCCCAACACCCTTTCTCCCACTTAGGTCTAAGCGTCTGGGCCCAGGCAGTGGAGGTCCTGAAATAGGCTCTTGAGGGACAAGTGAGAATAGTGATGAGACTCCCTGGGAGCCTCCCCCTGGCAAGGCCAGCTCTAGCTCTGGGGTGTCTCCTCCCAGCAGTCTGAGAATCCCTGGGAGAGGGCACACCCCAGCCCTCCACCCAGAGCCGCCTCTCCTGCTGGGCAGAATGGGAGTGAGGAAGGCACCGGCCTTCTCTGTGTCTTCCCCCTCCCCAATGATCAGAGGACCAAGGAAGGCTGGCTCTCTCCAGAAGGCCCCAGTTAAAATGCACCTGCAAGGGGCAGTTTGGGGGATAGAGAATCAGTCTAGAGAACAGGAGGTCCTGGGTTCAGATCTGGCCTCAGAGGCTTCCTCGCAGTGTGACCCTGGGCAAGTCATTTAACTCTTATCGTCTAGGAGCCAATACACAGTACTGATTCTAAGAAGGTAAAGGCTTTATTAAAATAAATAAAATGCATGTACTAGGGCAGCTAGGTAAGGGCAGATAGAGCTTCGGGTCTGGAGCAAGGAGGACCTGGGTTCAAATCTGGCCTCGGACATTTCCTAGCTGTGGGACTACAGGAGAGTCACTTAACTCCAATTGCCTACCCCTTATAGCTCTTCTATCTTAGAAGAGACACTAAGAAGGGAAGGGCTATAAAAAGTAAAATAAAATAAAATGGATATGCCGCTTTCTTAGGGTAGTGCTAAAACTAGGAACAATGAGGGTGCCCACTGATTAATCACAGAATGACCAAATCAACTATGGTATTTACTACTATAATATAACGCAATAAACTATGAACAGAGTGGGGTACTGTGGTACTGTGACCAAAAATGATGAATTCAGACATGGGAAGACATATAAATTGATTATGTGAAGTCAGCAAAACCAGGAGAACAAGGATGACAATCATGTAAATGAAGAGAAGGAAGCTGTAATGAGTGATCCTGAGTAATGCTAGTGACTAATGTGGGTCTCCGAGAACAGATAACAAAACCCATCCTTCTCCTCTCAGGAGCAAGACGGCTCTGGCGCATCCCCTCAGAGGGGGCCACTGGCTCACCTGCTTTTACTTAACTCCTCTGTGACCACAGCAGGCACTGTATGTGGGTCTGGCTGTATCTGTGTGTCAGAAATCACCAAAATGTAAGAACAAAATCCATCCATTAAATTACTTTTCAAAACTAAAAGTAAATCAATAAAAGGAATGTATTAGGGGTGATCTATAGTTCTCTCACTCTATTCCATTAGCTACAGAAGCCCCTAAGATAAGTGTGTCAGATTAACTAAGGCCACAAGGGAAATTTTATTGAGAAACACATGAAAACTGTATGCTTCCAGGGTGTGTTGGTGGCTGAGAAGAATCTTTGGGTCTGAGGCAGCTGGGTGGCCTAGTGGGTAGAGAGCCAGGCCTGGAGATGGGGGGAAAAGGGGTCTCTAGGTTCAAATATGGCCTTAAGACTTCCTAGCTGTATGACCCCGGGCAAGTCACTTAACCTCATTTGCCTAGCCCTTACCCTTCTGTCTTTGTACTAAGACAGGCTCTACAAATGTTAGCTATTACTATTGTTATTATTATAACTAGAATGTCTGGTCCTAGGACCTTTAGGATCAGTGATTTAAAACTAAAAGGATCTTGGAAGTCATCTTATCCAAAGTTGCCATTTTTATTATTATCATTATTTATTTATTTGCTTGTCCATTTATTTATTTATTTGTTTGTTTGTTTGTTTGTTTTGGGGGGGTGTTTGTTTATGCATTTGTTCATTCATTCATTCATTTGTTTGGTTATTTATTTGAAGGCCCTTATTTTCTGCCTTAGAACCAATTTGGTTCTAAGGCAGAAGAGTGGTAAGGGCTAGGCAATGGGAGTTAAGTGACTTGCACAGGGTCACACAGCTAGAAGTGACTGAGGCCAGATTTGAACCTCCCATCTTTAGACTTGGCTCTCCATCCACTGAACTACCCAGATGCCCCCCAAAACTGCTATTTTTAAATGGAGGAAGTCAAGGTCTAGAGGGGTTCAGTGACTTGCCCAAGGCCGCTTTGCCCACAAGTCACACAGACAGAAAGGGATGGGGTTTCAAAGCCCCAAGATGGTTACTTTCCTTTCACTTCACCAAAGGTATCTACAGCAAAATCCTGTGAGCCCCATGATCCTTTTCACTAAAGTTCCAGTTTGGTATGGCTCAGCAAGAGTTGGGATCTGAAACAGAGCCCACACCCAGGGCAGCAGAACCAGGAGCTGAACCCAGGGCTCCAGGCTTCCTTCCACCAGGTCATTCCACTTCGATACTTGCCTTTCCTGACTCCTCGGTTCTCTCTGGGCGCAGGCGACAGAAGGTCCCCGGGCTCACCGGCCTCATCAGCTAGGAGCGACCAGGCCGGCCGTTTGCAAGCCGGGGAGAGCAGGCACTCTCGGAGGGCTCGGGGTCGCGGCTCCGGGCCGATCTGCCGGGACAGGCCTGCTGGTGGGGACAAGGCTGGAAGCCCAGGGGGAAGCGCTTCCCTCCAGGGGTCTCTTGTTCCCTTCTCTGTAAAGTGATGTCCATGGGGATCCAGGTAGGAACTCGTCTTGAAAGTATTGTTGATGTATTCAGATGCCGACTACCATAATCAATGTACTCCCGTTACAAACTTAGGGTTAGATTTCTCATGATTGATTACTTAATCCTTGCAACAAAGTGTAACTCTGAGCTTATGGTATGCTGACCACTCCCTAAGCCTACGGTCCAGAGGTCAACGGGACCTTTAGGGCGCTGGGCCCTAAATTATCTTAGCCCCCTCCTCTTTGACCTTGTGGTGGTGAACAGAGCCAAGGTTTCATTCTCTGCCTTCACATGTTCATGGACTACCTCCCATTCCCCATTCCTTGATTCTGCAATAAAAAACTGGGTCCAGGTGTGGCCCACTCACTCTTTGCCACCATCAGAGGAGCCAGCACAGGGAATCCCCTGAGGTTGAACCTTGTGTCTCTGAGTCTCTCTTTCTTCCTCCCTCTTATCTCTAAACCCCTTCGCCCATTCTCCCTCAGTCTCCAGCTTCCCTTCTCAGGTGCTCACCCAGGAAGATAATATTTTGTGACTGCAGGCAGCTACAATGTCCCTCCTGTTAGTTCTAATGACGGGTGAATAAGACGCTGTAACTGTCATCTTCATGGAGCCTGCTTGATGCTTATCTGCCTTCAATCCATAAACATGCATTAAGTGCCTACTCTGTGCCAGGCACTTTGCTGAATGCTGAGGAGAGAAAAAGAGGCAAAAGACAGTCCCTGCCCTTAAGAAGCTTACAGTCTAATACAGGAGACAACACACAAATATATATATAAAGCATGCTATATACAGGATAAATAGGAAAGTATGAAAAGAGTAAAGATGGGGCAGTGAGATGGCTCAGTTAGTAGAGAGCCAAGCCTGGAGACAAGAGATCCTGGGTTCAAATCTGGCCTCAGAAATGCCCTGTATGACCCTAGAGAAGTCACTTGACCCTAGTTCTGAAACGTCCTTTTGTCTTAGAATAAACACTTAGTATGGATTCTAAGACAGAAGGTAAGGGTTTAATGAAAAGGTTGGAGAAGGCTTCCTTTAGAAGACTGGATTGTAGTTGAGACTTAAAAAGGAAGTCATCAAGGTCATTAATTGGAGTCAAAGAATTCTAGGTATGCATGAGGGACAGCTGGAGAAAATACTTGGAGAGACGAGTATCTTTTTTATAGAACAGCCAGGAGGCAAGTTTCACTGAACAGAAGAGTGTGTTGGGGAGTGAGGTGTAAGAAGACCAGAAAGGTAGGAGGCACTCGATGAATGAAGGGCTTTGAATGCTAAACGGGGCATTTGCTTCCGGATGCAATAGGAAGGTACCAAAGTTTCTTAAAATGGAGAAGGGGGAGTATCAGGAGGACATAAACACACGTGGGAAAGAGGGAATGAACATATTCCTTCAGCCAACACCACTGACCATTGTATAGTTCGGTGAAAAGGCTCATGGTGACCAGCTTGCTTTGGCAATGATGGGCAAACTGGGTATCAGGGAAGATGTTGGAGTTCTTCCAGATCAAGCTACTTCTCTATCAGCTGCTATATGAAATATAATCATTTACATTCTGCTAAACTTTACAAATTACAAAATAGTTTCACATGCTCTTCTGATCCTCCTAACTACCCCAGAGGCAGATGTGTAAGAACTGTCATCACTTTTTTACAAATGAGGAAACTGAGCTTGGACAGGTCCAGTGACTTCAGCCTCTAAGTGCTGGAATTTTGAAGTCCGAGACCAATGCTTTCCTCCTACTTCACACATATGGATGGAAGAATTCTGGTGAACTTGAATCTAAGGAACAAATCATATCTTTTTTTTTTTTTAAAACCCTTACCTTTCATCTTAGAATCAATACTGGGTATTGTTTCCAAAGCAGAAGAGTGGTAAGGGGTAGGCAATGGGGTTAAGTGACTTGCCCAGGGTCACACAGCTAGGAAGTGTCTGAGGCCAGATTTGAACCCAGGACCTACTGGGCCTGGCTCTCAATCTACTGGGCCACCTAGCTGCCTCCACAAATCATCTCTTTTAATGAACTAAAGTTCTAATTTGGTAGCACTCAGCAAAAGCTAAGATCAAGAATGTGGCCCAAAAAGCAAATGTCCAAGGATGGGGGTGAGTCTACATTTAGTCCAATCTCAATAATCATAGTTGATATTTTAAAGCACTTTATAACTTATAGAACACTTTGCACATATATACACATATATATGCGAGTGCAAATACACACATATATCAGATCATATATACATATGTCTTATAATATATATGTATAATATATCATGTAACAAATAAGGGGCTGAATCAAAGTTCTAGGGCCAGCGCTGTTCCTACACTTTCCTGCCCTCCATCTCTAAGCCCAATCCTGTTCAGAATGGTCTGAGGCGGGGCCTGCAGAATTCTCCCTTAGCAAAGAGATATTCTATTCTGGTCACCAGATTTTGCTCATTAAGACAGGAAGGGAGCCTTAGACAAGTCAGATTCTTTAACAATGAGGGCTGGAACAGAAAGGGTTGGGGGTCACTCTCTGCTGTTACTCAGGAAATTTAATTCACTGTACATGTCTCTAAGTGGGTGGAGGGTGGGGTTGAACAGATGGTTAGCAGAGAAGGCTGAGATCTTCCTTCCCTTATCCATCTCTGCAGTTCGCCCCTTACGAGGCTGAACAAGGCTGAGAAATTGTCTTTCCGGGCAGAAAGGATTAAGAAGCCTTCTGTGTGTGCAGCCCCAAACATAGCCCCTGGGAGAAAAGTATGGTATTTGCATATGGATGTACATTGGGGGAGGTGAGGGGTGGGGGTGGCCCCATTATTTGTGATTGGCCGGTGATCCTGCCAATCAGGATTAAAGGACTGGCTAGTATTTTGCTTCTCTGACAGGCAGCTCTCAAAGACACAGTGAGTGTTAGTTCTGTTCTCCTGTCCCCTGCCTATGATTTTATATATATAGAGAGAGAGAATTCCCCTTCTGGGTCCAACACACCAGGTACACTGAAGGCGATGAAAGTTTCCCAGGATTTCTTTCTCACTATGAAGGCTTCTGTTTTCTAAGCAAGAACAGGATATCCAACCTAGGGAGGCCCGGGTTGTGGTTCCAGCTCCCTTCCCATCATATAGGCAGCCCTAAAGGCTCAGAAGGAACAGCACTGAGGCCTCAAAGCATGAACTATGGCAAAGAAGACGTTTAGGCCTAGCAGATTAACTTTCTTAGTATCTTTATCCTCATTTTATAGAGACACAGGGTGGTTCCAAAGGCACCTAGCTAGTTTCTGAGTTGGTTCAGGAATCTAGATCTCTTTGGGACACTTTCTGGCCCAGAGTTTTGTCCTTGTAGAGGGCAGAGAAACTATACAACAACCTATAATGGGCACCCGCTATGTATGGAGCGCTGTGCTCCTCAAGGAATAATGTTTCTAACCCAAACATTAGGCTCAAGGCTCATTTTAAATAAAACCTCTTCAGAGGTCATCTTGGGTTCTCAAACCAACAAGGGCCCTGGAGTTTAAGAGTTAGGATCTAGGTGAAATTACAGGCCCAAATCCAACCCCAAAGCCAGGTAGTTTATCCCAATCTTTATCAGTCTATGTTCAATAACAATCCCCTTAACTGATCCAGTGCCCAGCCTTGTTAGTAGAGCCAATAATAATTGGCTTGGGAAGTGCCACTTGGGAAAGAGCCAGGTTTCCCTTTGGCCATAAAGACAATGGCAGCCTTAACAAGAGAGATCCATCAAAACTAGTTAGCTCTAGGCTCAGGTTCTGAGGAGCCTTGGGACCACAAGCAGGGCAAGATGTTCATGGAGATACCAGACTCCCAGGATCCACCTAGGTACACACAAAGGTACACCCACAGAAATACTGGTGACACACACACACACACACACACACACACACACACACACACACACACTCTCTCTCTCTCTCTCTCTCTCTCTGTCTCTCTCTCTCTCTCCAGTGTTGCTTAGGTAAACACAACAGTCTACACTCTGTAGTGCATGAGTCTGCACATGCCTTCACTTATCTTACTGCAACTGAATGCACAGACAGTGCATGTACTATTCATGTCCACAGAGAAGTACACGGTACTGTACGTGTAAAAACAGACACCAGGTGGCACTCCTGCGGTCCTAGCCTCCAGAGGAAGCTCCCTAGCCTAGGGGTTTACCACTCCGTGAATGCCACTCCTAGTACAGACAGACTCTAGACTCCACTAGATGTGGGATAGCAAGGTCCAGGGCAAGAGCATGAGGCTGTCTACTCCTTCCTCCTGGCTTTGAAAGGTGGAAGAAAGAAAAGGAATCCCAATTCAAGCCCGTGGGGGCTTCCTACCCCTTCCCCACCCCTCCTCCCTAGCTCCTGGGCCCCTGGGGCCCGAGGGACCCAAGCATGCTCCGCCTCCTTCCTCCTTCCCCAGTGGCTCTGTTTCCGCACCCAGACCCAGGCTGGAGAAGCTGGGGGAGGAGGGTCATGCTCGAGTGTCACACTCCCGGGAGAGCCAGTGTAACCCACTTGGCACCACATTCTCATTTCCGCCGGGCCTGTCCATCCGCTGGCGTTGGCCCCTAGCCCTCTGGCTCGCCCTGACAGCTGCGCTGGAGGGGGTAGGGGGGCCCGTTAGTTTTTGGTGAACAAAAGAAGCGTGTTTGGTGGCCATGGCGTTGGTGCTGCTGATGGTGGTGCTGGTGGTGGACACCTCAAATCTCTCCATCTCCTGTGGAAGAAATGACCTCAGCCTCGGAGCCCATCTCCCCTCGGGCTAAAAGGCAAGCACCTCCCCAACCCCGGTCTGCACGGCGGCGGGGGCCTTGAGGAGCAGTGTTGCTCTGACTCACAGGGGAAAAGGAAGAAACCAATGGCCTTCCCTCCCCCTATGGACATGGCGGAGCCTTGAGCCGAGCAGGCCAGCCTTGACACCATTTCCTTGGGGAAGTGGGAAGGGGGGAGGGGAGTATGGAAGGGAAGGGTCTTGGTAGAATTCTCCCTCCCAGCCAGAGACCCGAGGTTCTCTCTCACACGATCTCGGACCTAGGACTGGAAGAAACCTTGGTATTCATCTAGTTCACCCCTCCCCCCAACACACAGCATTTTACAGAGGAAGAAACTGAGGCCCAGGAAGAACCACACACATACGTCAGCGGATGAGGAAGCAGCATTCTCAGTGGGTGCCGTCGAGGAAGGCTTCGTGGGCTGCTGCCTCTAACCCCCTCGCCCCCTCCCCGCCCCCGGCTGTGCCATCCCTGGTTATTTGGTCTGACTCCCGGCTGTACCACAGACGGGATGTGCGAATAAACGGTGCATTCGGAGGGGGGAGGGAGGGATCCGGTAGCAGACTACACCACACCGTGCGTGATTCCCAGACCACGGGCACACGGACCCTACAGACATATAGACAGACAACGCGGTTACCATAATAAGCTACGGCGTATGCTGTGCGGCACTGGGCTACAAAACCTCGAGGCCCCGCCGCAGCTGTGAACCGCACCATTTTATAAATGCAGTCAGCGTCGGTAGTGTGTATATGGATGTTTGGATGCAAAAATGTGTACAAGCCAATTGGAAAACGTGGCTGAGTTTGTTGGACGCAAAACATGGCAGTATACACATAGGCACACACACGCCGGTCTCAGCTTGTGCAAGCATACGCGCTCCAGCAAAAGCTGGGACACGCGCGCGCGCGCGCACACACAAACACACACACACACACACACACACACACAAGCACGAGGACTCACCTCGAATTGCCAATGTGCCGCCTGAAGGAGCTGCTTCGCCTGGTCCGCGGCGCACCCCGCAGTCAGCACGAACTGATTGATCATGACCTGGTGCTTCAGCTCGTCCATGTTCACCGACATGCTGCCAAGTCGGCTCCACTCGCTCCCCTGCCAGACAACGGGAGGAATCTCTGGGCGAAGGCTGGGCTCTCCCTGGCTCTCCTTTACAGATCCACCATTACAGCCGGCTCTTGCTAATACAAATATTTACTGTAGGGTACTGACTCACTGAGCCTTGCCTCTCTGATGGACAGAAACGGGGAGGAGACTGAGCAGGAATGCTGGGAGTTGTAGTCTTTTCGGGCGGCCCCCACCCCCACCCCCGCCTTCTGTAGCCCAAGTAAACACACGAAACCCAGTCCCGCTCTGTCCTGGGGTTGTTGGGTTTCCTCCCTTGCGGTGCTCCAAGACCATCTCAAATATTTGGGCCACCATCTAAATAGACAAATGAATGATATGCATCCGAAATGACTGGACTTGGGCTTTCAGTTCTGGAATGGTTTTCTTCCCTTCTTCCTTCAGAATTACGAGTATTGTGGGGGCTGGACTTGGGTGACTGAGGGCCCGGGAAAATTTTGCCAGATGAAAGTGAGCGCAAGAAAAACAAAAAAATAAAAAATGCTGAACGCTTGAGACTGCGATTGTCCTTTACTCATTTTAGTTCCCCTAAATCAACACACCGGTTTCTCCCTCCGTCCCCCACTTTCATTGTCCCCGTTTTTTGTTTTGTTTTTTTTTTTCTTAAAGAATCTTTTGTGGAAAAAAAAATCCATTGTTTCTGAAAAGCCAAACTCCACTTCCTCTTTCCCCCCTCACCCTACCACCATTGCAGAGGCTAGAGCCGGCTGCAACAGTATGGGTAGCAATTTCAGGAGCAATTTACCTCGACTACATATCCCAGAAACCCTTTGTTTATTTGCATAGTTCTGTTAGGAATGATGTCAAATGAGTGAACTTGGACTCCTCCAATGAAAAGCAATGGGGTGTTAGTACCTTACCATATAAGGTAAACAAATCTGGTGCCCCCAATGAATTTATGGGAGAGGTGGGAACTGGACTGGGGGCCTTGGGGGTTGTAGTCACGTGGTGCTGGTTCTGGGACTCCAGCCAGCATGGCAGAAACGCTGAGAAAGGCGCACAGTGTTTACAATCAAGCACATGCGATTTCCTGTTTATGTAGAACGGAGAGATTCCATGGGCAGCATTGCTCCAGCACAATAACAAAGAGGAGGTGGGAGATCTGCATCCAGAAGAAGGCAGATGTAGCAGATGCTCCAGCCTCGTTACCCAGCCACTAAGCAAACCCTGCTTTGTCCTCGTTTGAAACTGGGGCAGTGCAGTCAGGCTCCTTCCTAAGTGTGCAGGAATGATTCCCTCTATCCAGAGGGTGCCAGGAAAATTAGGACTACCTACCCCTTGCTAACTCAGCTAAGATAGGAAGCACCCCAATCGTTTTCCATTCCAGAGGAGGCTGATATTAAGGTGGGGAATTCACAAATAAAGAAAAAACCTTGAAGCACACAGCCTTTTGGGACCAACAGGAATAGGGGTCTTAGGAGATTTGAACTCAAGTATGTTGAATTATATATTGATTATATATTATGTACTGAATATTATAATTACATAATGAACAACAGAGGAAGGGTGAGAAGAAATGTTACAGGTAGTGTCAATGATGGAATACTACACAGTGCTATAAAAAATGATAAGCAAGATGATTTCGGAAAGAGCTGCAGGAACTGAAGTAGAGCCAAATAAACAGAAGTAGGAGATCATTGTACACAATAACACCAATATTAGAAGATGATTATCTGTGAAACTTGGCTACTCTCAGCCATGAAATGATCTGGGACAATCCTGAAAGGCTTATGATGGGGAATTTTATCCACCTCTAGAGAAAGAACTCTTGGAGTCCTCTTTCACCTCAGTGTATTTATGGTTCTATTTTCAGATTTTGGTTATATAGGAGTGTGCTCTTACAACAGTGACCAATATGGAAGTGTGTTTTGCATGACAATGAAAAGAAAAGATAATATATTGCAGCTTATTCTGTGACCCTGGGCCAATTGCTAAAGAAAAATTCTGTTCCTATTTCCTCATCTATGAAATGTAGATAATAACAACCTTTCCTGCCTATTTCATAGGGCCTTTATATCAAAAGAGAGAATGTAAGTTTAAGTGTTTTCTAAGTTGTAATATGCTATGCAAATGTAATAAAATAATAATTATTATTATTATCAAAAGGGAAAAAGTTAATTCCCCCCTACCTTGTCCCTCCCCAACTCCAGGCCTCAGAACTTACCATTCAGACCAAATGTTACCAAATTTAGAGGGTCAGAGCACAAGTATAAGAGTTCCCTACACAACTCTGCTATATATATTGAAGCACCTTACCGTGTCCTCTCGAGTAGGAGATAGACAATATAAGGGACAGTTTAGTTAGAGAGACACAAGTTAAAAGGTTATTAATACTAGACAACATATGATAAGACAGCTGCCATAGTGCTACATGTGCCACAGAATGGAATAGTCAGGAATCAATGGAAAAGGAGAGACTTCAACTGGTCCTTGAAAAATGGGTGGTATTTTGAAAGGTAGAGAGGACAGGCATTTAGATGGGAAAAAAAAGCAATAAGAACAACGGTGAAGAGACAGGAAATCCAATTCATTTTGATAAACATTTACAAGGCACCTACTATGTGTGCAAAGTTCTAAGGGCTAGGGATACAAAGACTGTTACTGCCCTTAAAGAACTGCCTTCTAGATGAGGGGGAGAGAGGAGGAATACAAAATGTCCTTAAGCAAGTCAATACTATATATGTCCAGCATGACCTGCCTGTATCAAAGAAGGTGCTGTATTCTCTATAAGCAAAGCAGAATTTCAATAGCTCAACCGAAATGTGAGATGATGAGCACATTTTGAGACATCTGCATCCCAAATGTTCATACAGGCTATTTGTGTCCGACCTGTGGTAGAGCCTTTTGGGCTCGTATTGGTCTGATCAGCCACAGTTGGATACACTGTATGTTGACCTCAACAGCATGATGTCATTTTGGTCCTCTTCTGGTATGAAGGACAAAAACAAAACAAATAAAAATAATACAAACTACCTTCAAGAAAGGAAAGAATTCTGGAATACTAACAGCTTGGGGAGAAAAACCTGGAAAAGTCTATATAAGAAGGGACAGCTGAGCTGCCCTTTGAAAGACTCCAAGGATTCTATGAAGTAGAATTGAGGAAGTGAATTTCATACCTGGGGGACCTTTAAAAGGTAACCTGCAGGGAATGATGAAGGCTTGACTTAGTTATCCTAAGAGTTCATATTAGATAAAGACAAGTCTAAGAAATCTTTAGAGAAAATAATCCATATTAAATTCTTTAGAGAAATTAGATGTTTGGGGCATATCCATAAATCATCTTTGAGCCTGCTGTCAAGAAAGACAGTTATAACCTCCCATAAATAAACTTGTCTCTCTTGGTTCATCCCTTATAGACTCCTGGGCTAGATGATCAAAGGGCTTTCCTAAGGGAAGTAAAGGGAGAATGGTTCTCACATTTTAAACCCAACTGATCTAGCCATACAATGGAAAGAGTTTTGGTTTTAAAGGTTTGTTTTTAAATCTGATCCATGACCCTACCTGTATAACTTTGGGGGAAATCATAATCTTTGTGAACATTAGTTTTCTCATCTATAAAATGAGAGATTTGGACTGCCTGGTTTCCAATGTCCCCTTTCAGCTCCAGATATTTGAAAAATAGCTAAGTTGACACTATAGTCCACTCAGTATTGAGTGTGCATGCAGTGACAATAGTGCTGGGCTCTACAATAAAGTTCTACTCAGATCCCTTACTGTTGCATCAAGGTGATGTTGGTTTCTTGAAAACTATATCAGTGAAGTGATAGTTGTGGAAGGTCACTCACAGGAGAAAAGGTTTTGAGTTCTGAGCACAGCAAACATCTAAGAATTAGCCTAAGTGGAAAGGATTCTTGACAGAAGGATGATGGATTTTTTTGGCTATAGGACTTCATGATTTAAGGATATAATGAAAAGAGTTGTGATTAGTGTCAGTGGAAAGGGTTGGATGGAATCCAAGATCCCTAAAATATAGAAGTAAACACATGTGCATCCATGGATGGCTATTCAAAAAAGTGTCAAAGTGCCAGCTAGTTCTCCCCATCTCAAACACAAGATATAGGACAGATCTGAGAGATCAGGTTCCCAAAGGCACTGGACTTGAACTTAGGAGGATAGACTCTACCATCTGGACTTTTTCATTTTCCTTTTTTTGAGCCTTAACTTCTTTATCTGTAAAATATAAATAACAGTGTCTGCCCTATCTGCCTTATAGTTGATAGGAGAAAAAAATCATATAACAGGCTCATGAAATGGTTTTGTGAATTAAAGTACAATATATACTCTATGGCAGAAGTATCATATTGAGACCAGATTAAAATATAAATGGAAAATAATTAACAAAATAAAGATATAATAAAACCAGAATCATGTTTTATATATAAATCATGTTTTATATATAAAAACTCTTACCTTCCATCTTAGAAGCAATACTACGTATTGGTTCTAAGGCAGAAGAGCAATAAGAGCTAGGCAATGGGGGTCAAGTGATTTGCCCAGGATTACACAGCTAGGAAGTGTCAGGGGGAAGATTTGAACCCAGGACCTCCTGTCTCCAGGCCTGGTTTTCTATCTATCTACTGAGTCACTTAGTTGTCCCTGACATATATATATATAATTTTTATAATCATATATTTTCAAACTAAGGCAATATGCCACCTGTTGGAATCTTTATGTAAGGATTAGTAATAGATTATCATTATTTAGCTCAAGAACCTTCTGTGGCTGCCACTAAGATAAAATACAAATTTCTCAGTTTAACATTTAAAACCCTTAACAATCAGGTTCCAGCCTGTTTTCTTTGCTTGTTTTCTCTTTCTTTTTTTCTTTCTTCCTTCCTATCTTTCTCTTTTCTTTTTTAAACTTTACCTTCTGACTTAGAGTCAACAATAAATATCAGTTCTAAGGCAGAATTGTAAAGGCTAAGCAACTGGGGTGAAGTGACTTGCCCACGGCCACATAGCTAGGAAGTATCTGAGGCAAGATTTGAACCCAGGTCCTCCCAACTCCAAGCATGACTCTCCATCCACTGAGCTACCTAGCTTCCCCTACCCTGACTTTTCCAGGTTTATTTCACATTATTCATCATTGAATCATAGAAAGGAAAATCAATGTAGAGCTAGAAAGAAACCTGGGTGATCACTGACTCCAAACTCATTGTTACAGAGGAGAAAATAGGCCCAAGGAGGTTGACTTGCCCAAGTTCACATAGAGGATAAACTTCAAAATAAGGATTTGAACCCAGATCCTTTGACTGCTGAACTAACACTCTACCATCCTGCATCTGCTCTAAAATCCAGCAAACTGGTTTATCTGCTATTTCCAAAACTTAACATCCCATCTTCTGCCTTTGTGGCTTTACAGGAGCCATTCTTCTACTCCTGTGCCTAGAACTTTGACCTCCTTTCTACTTCTTAGAATTCCTAGATTCATTTGAAGCCCCAGTTTATGTGATGCCTTCTTCAAAAAGCCTTTCCTGATCCCCTTGGGCATGAACAATCTTTTTCCTAAAATTATCGTGTTATTTATCATTTATATTCCCTGAATAGAAAATTAGCTCCTGGAGGACAAGGGCCTTTTTATCGTTGTCTTCCTAGCCCCCCACTCCCTGACATATGATAAATGTTTAATAAATGCTGTCTAACTGACTGATCAGTTTATCTGTAACATTATAGGCTCTGAGAGTATCTACAAATAGGCACTTAATACCTGCTTGCTGAATACCTCCCTCCTCTCAGCTAAGAGGTAGAAGAACTAGAGATATGGAATGTATATATATTTTTTAGATTCAATCACTCTGTTTTGTTTAGCTGTTTCTCTTTGAAAATAATCAATGATTGGGGAAGGGTGCTTCGAGGGGAAATGACCGGTGTAAAAATTAAAACTTGTTAAGTGTTTGTTAAATTAGGTTATATTATAATTTTTTTTATTATTATTACTTTTCAATGCTGCATGGGCAACTCTCAGACGCTGGGAGCTCTCATGTCACAAGTCTCAGAAGTAACTGAGTGGCTGTACAAGACCCATGGAAGAGGCAGGTTGGCCAAACTTTGAGAAAATCTCCTGGGACCATGGGGAATATTGTTTTGGCACACCTTTGGCATTCTGAATTCCAGGAGAAATCTGCCAGTCACTGTGGGCTCCCTGGGATGGAGTGATAGGCATATAATGGGGTTGCTAAGCAGCAACAGATGACAAGCAGATATGAATGCTTGATTCTGGAAGCTCTGAAAGCGGGAGACAGGAAAAGGGAGCAAAGACCTAAGAAGCTCCAGAAGAACAGAGGCTATCCGTCCTACAGAGTTGCCAGGTATGAAGAGAATAATCCTGTCTATACAAGAATTTGGAACTGGGTTCTTTATGTATCTCTCATCATTTTGTTGGAAGAGCTCCACCAAGGAATGCTTAGTCTCTTTGCTGTATTGTGATAGCACCGAAATTCAGACCAGATTTCCCTGAGATACTGGACCACAGCTTTATAGGCAGGAGACCTGAAAATGAAAGCCTCAGCAGCATCTGTGAGAACAAAGAATGAATTCAGTGAGCCCTGGCGAGTTACAGAGAGGCCTCTGCCAGGCAAGGATCTGGTATAGGGAATTGAAGGGCAGCCAGTCCTCCTGGCAAAGCTGGTGGGGAAAGGGTGGGAGAAAGGCGATCACCAGGCTACCACAGGGTGGGAATGAGGGCCAGGGAGGCAAGCAGGCCAACAAGACACTTTTCTTCTCAAAGGAGGCAGAACCCTTCTTCATAATTTGTTTTTCTTTCTTGAAGGGGCAACACAAGGTGCCAGGCAAGTGGGTGCCAGCAGTGAAAAAAAAAAAAAAAGGAAACTCTCCCAGGCTGTGAGTCAGCCTTCAGTCTGGGTGGTATTTATTGAAACAAAGTTCACAAGCCTGGGTCCTACTCTCCAGCTCTCAGATAGGTTGTTTTCCCAGAGGACCCACTAGTAACCAACTTGACAGCAAAAACATGGGGGCCCTATGGGAGGGGGGATGACAGGCAAGGAAAACAAAATTGTTTTCAGTAAGTAATGATTTGCCCTGGAGACTGGACTTTGGATTCCTCAGTCCGCTAAGCTGGGGCCTGACAGAGGGGCCCTGGGTTTCAGTGGTTGAGTGTACCCTTCACTATGGCTGATTTTATGCCTGAGGGTAGCAGTTTGTGGGTGCCATCAGCCGTTTCCAAGCACCAACAGCTCCCTTCTCTCTCCTCCATCCTACCACCTGCCCTGTTAAGTGGGCTGTACAAGCACAAACTGCTCAAGGAAATTCAGGCATTGGTTTGTGTTATTTTGTATTATGAATAACACTAAACCAATATTAACATTCCTTTTTAATACCCCAGAGACCAATGTTTTTTACCAATTCAAATAATTCTATATATTTCGGTGGTGTGTATTTTTCAATCTCATCCCTCACCTTATCCAGCTCTTTAAGGCAACTTGTCAGGGCACCGAGAAGCTCAAAGATTTTCTATAGGTCATACAATATGTCAGTAGAATTAGGATTAGAACACAAAGTAAGCCACCTCCTACTTGGGTGTGTTTTATGATATGGCTCTGTTGTTTCCTACCCCTCTGAAGATCTGAAATAGTTAAGTTTTTTTCTTTAATGTGGGTAGGATACCCTGCAAACCTATATACTCTGTACTGATCTAGTAGGTACTCCATAACCGCTAATCTTTTTAGCCTTTTCTTCTCTTACCAGTCCTAGGAACTCCAGCTTTCATTGCAGATAAAGATAACATTGTCTACTACTTTTCCTTCTTTGTAGCTTTATTGGGTCTGCAGGTCTCATCTCTGCCTTGTAAAATTTTCTTCACCCAAATCCTACATTTCTTTCAAGATTTGGGTCAAGATTTTACTTCCTTTAGTCAAGAAGTCAAATCAGAAAGCATCTAAGAACCTAGTGTATACCAAGCACTACCTTCTCTGATGTTTTCTTAGCCTAAATTTATCCCACAACAATCTTTCCCATTTACATTACATTCTTATTTCATACAAGTTTTTTTCCTTCCCAACTAGATTATAAACTCCTTAAAGATAAAGACTGCTACTATGTATGCAGCTATTGCAATGTCTCTTTTCATTGTAATAGATTCTTTAAAAGTAAATTTTTCATGAATGGTACGTTTTTCCTTTTCTATTGCTTACTAGTTTCTTGAAATTTTTAAAATTAATCTCTGAGATATCTAAGTTTCCTCCTTTGTAAAGTGAAGGGGACTGACTAGACAGATCCTTGATGTTTCTTTCAGCTCTAACACTGATTTTACCTGTTTAATGTTATTATATTCTAATCATTGGTTATCTTCATCCCCAATGAAAACTGCTACAAATTAGGTGACATACGTCAAGTGCTTTGCAAACCTTAAAGTGCTAAATAAATTCAAGCTATTATTATTATGAATCTTACTATTTTCAAATATGTTTTATGCATGCCCACCTTATCTATGAACCTAGCCCCCTCCTGCCTTTCCAATCTTCTTAAACTTTATTCCCTACCTACTCCTCTATCCACTAACACTGGCCTCCTGATGATTCCAAGAATAAGATGCTCCATTATTGAGCTTTAGGCATTCTCTCTGGCTGTCATCTATGCCTGGAACCCTTTTCCTCCTCAGCTCTTATTACTATCTTCCCTGGCTTCTTTCAAGTCCCAACTAAAATACCTCCTTCTACAGGAAGTACCTTCCCTCTTTTAATACTTTTTGAGTATCCTATACATAGCTTGCTTTGTATAGATTTGTTTGCTTGTTGTCTCCTCTATTAGATTGTAAACTTCTTGAAAGTAGGGACTGTCTTTTGCCTCTTTTTGTATCCCCAGTTCTTAGCAGAGCACCAGGCACATAAGAGGTGCTTAATAAATGTTTATTGATTGATTGAAGGAAGAATATAGCATCAAGTGGATTCTTTGAAGATTGTTATTCCTCCTTCATTAAAAAAAACAAACTTTTCCCTTCTGTCTTAGAATCAATACTAAGTATCAGTTCTAAAGTGGAAGAGTGGTAAGGCCAGGCAATTGGGGTCAAATGACTTGTCAGGGTCCCAAGGCTAAAAAGTATCTGAGGCCAGTTCTGAGCCCAGCACCTCCTTTCTCCAGGGCCTGGCTGTCTATCCACTGAGCCTCTAGCTGCCTCTCCATTTTTCAAAAGAGGACCAATGACATCAGGGTGATGTCTTGACTTGCTCATGAATTGGATTTAAGTGAAGCAGTTTCACAAAATCTTCAGCCCCATTTTCTCTTCCAGAGACATTTGGAACAAATTGTTCTCATCTACCCATTCTGCTAGGGGAAGTCTTCCCATGCTTGGGGTAGACATTCCCCTAATTCATAATGGATTTGAGGCCCATTGGTTACTCTCAACCTGATATAGTCTCTATTTGGAGATGCTTTTTCCAAGGCATAGTTGCCAAGAATGCTGCAGCTTTTTAGAGCCATAGGTGAGGGTAGGTGAAAGGTGTACACAAGGGTGGATGAGCAAACTTGAAAGGGGCTTGGCAAGCCCTCATACAAGAGGTTCTAGTCCTCCCTGAACACCCCTGTGAAGATTATAGTTTTAATGTAATACCTACCGAGTGCTTGTGTCACAAATTGGATTACCAATGAGACCAGCCAATCAATGGCTCAGGCGACAGTCATAGCATTCACAATTGAAGTCCCACTCCAATGCTTTACCGCAGGGTAGAAGCAACCTTAGGCTCTTGAAGGCTACAGCAGCTCAGTGCCAAACCCTGGAAGCGTTCACCACGCTGGAAAGGCTTCCAGTACGACTTAGTGGTGGACTCTGTCTCTTGTCCCAGAACCAGCCAAAAAAAAAAAAAAAAAAAAATCGGAGGGGCTGCGGAGTAATTAGTTTTTTAGCCACAATTCATGTCATAAATGGGCTGCATCTGTGAAGAAAATACTCACATGTATTCATGTATTATTACTTAAGCTCCGAGTCTTTTTTTTTTTTAATTCCCAGCGTTTAGCACAGTCCATAGCACTAATAAGTGCTAAATAAATGCTTGTAGCCTCATTGCAGACTGCAGAATCCCGCGGTAGGGGATTGGCAGTCAGAAGGCCTTGGACTTATTTTCAGCTCTGCTAGGTGACGAAAGATGATGTCTTTTGTGCCTCAGTTTGCCTTTCTGTAAACTGAGTAGAACTACAGCTTTCCTTGGGATTGCAGAAATATAGTTACACATTTCCCTGGACAAGCTTCAGGGCAGCTCAAGTTGCCTAGAATACTGACGCATGCCAGCACAGCCACTCCAAACCGTATTTGCAGTAGTTTCCTTCCGCAGGTCATCTGGAAAACTTTGACTCTGGCCATACCTCCTTAATTCACATACAAGGTGAAAAGTGCCGAAGCACCCTCTGCTGGTCCTCGCAAGCAGAGCTGGGGTTCTGGCAAGCAGAGAGAACCATTGGTGCGGCGGTTAGGGCGTAGATTTCGGGAGAGTAAATGGAAGAGCTACAAACATTAATTAAATATTAATGGACACTACGCTTAAGGGGAATATGATAAAGTAAAGTTGTAAAGAACTCCGTTGTGTTTGAAACGAGGAAGGAACGTAAGATAAGGGACGGGTTGTGGAAAGATTTATCCCCTCTAAGTTTTAAGCATTTAGTATAGTCCAGAGAGAATGTCAACAGTCTGACTAGCCCGAGTGGTGGAGGTTTCTGGGAAGTGTAGTTCCCAGGGCAAGATTTTCGCGTTGTGAGCTGCCTCATTCAGCAGCTAGAGAACTTTCTTTCCCATGGCACTCTGGGTCAGGGAGAGGGAGGGGAGGGGGCAGTGGCGTAGGGGCCAGCCGTCGCGATGGGGGTGGGGGAAAGGGGGCCGATCCGCCACCGCCGTCGCCGCTGTCGCCGCAATCGCCGTGGGTGTTTGCGTTTCGGGCCGGGCAGCTTGGACCACCTCTGGGATATGTCCGCTTGAGGATCTCCCGGCACCCCTCGGCCGTCCGGAGCCTCCGTCAGCCCTTCCTCCACCCCTGGCGCCATGGGGTCTATCCTGAGCCGCCGGATCGCCGGGGTGGAGGACATCGACATCCAGGCGAACTCGGCCTATCGGTACCCTCCCAAGTCCGGTGAGAAGCGAGCTCTTCCTCCCCGAATCCCGGCCGGCCCGTAGCAGCGCCTCTCTTTGTCAGTCTCTCCTCGTGCTCTCCACCCCACCCCCATTAGTAGCCTTTCCTGTAGCCAGTTTGGCCCCTGCACCCCCTCCCCCACAAGCCCTTGCTTTTACACCACTCCCCTCCCATCCCCCCCGGGCCCCGTCCCATCTCGGGGACAGCTGCTTTCCCATTCAGGAATATGGATGCATCTCGGGCAAACTCCTCCGTGGAGCCGTTGTGGGGCAACTTCTAGTCGTCCCACTGCCCTCAGACATGCGACGCTTCCACGGTCTTGGCACTGAATTGGGAATAAGAAACCCACTGATTGACGCAGAACCCAAATATTAACGTTCTGCCTAGACTGGAGCCAAGGTAGAGAGAGGTTCTCCCTCCTCCTTTCCCACCCCTTTAAATAAACAAAGCCCTAGTTTGAACGTGGAATCAAAACATATTCCTAAAAACTATTTAAGTTGGCACCAAACTGGAAGGTAGAGGCATTATTTGAACCAAATGTAGGTTTTATGTAATGGTTGGGCTTCCTGATTCCATGCTCAAGAATTAGGAGCATTGGTGTTCTTATTTCACCTTCTCTAAGAGGGATCATAGAATCATAGATTTGACTTATTAGGGATCTCGGGTTGTCTGGGTTAACCTCCTCATTGAGGAAACTGAAGTCTATAGGAGTTAAGTGATTACTTCTTATTCAAGGTCACACAGTAGGTAGGAGTCAGAATTCAAGGCCCTCTGATTGCTAATCCAATGTTTTCCCAATGAGAAGGGGGCATTTTCTCATCTCTACCACCTCCTTGAAGACTTCTTTGAGGTTATTAATGGGGCAACATCTCCATTTGACCTTTTTGGGATCATTGTTTCTTGTGCCTGCCACTCTTTCCTACTAGAAGCCCTATGGATGTTTTTTTTCCATCCATCCCACCACTTAAAGTTCCTATTAGTCTAGGCCTCTCTTCAGTCTGTCATTTTGGGGTTTCCCCTGTTGCAGCTGACTTCCTTCTGTTGGAATGCCAAGTTGGTAAAATTACGGCATTGTGTCCTGGGCTTTTTAAATTTTTCTAGGGCTCACTGAAGTAGAGATAGGGTGAGTGGAGTTATTCTCATAGCCACTGACAAAAACTAGTTGGTGATAGAACAAGCATGCACTGTTGTGAGGGACCCTTTAAGGAGAAAATGTTTTGACTCTGATAAGAGAAGAGAAAGAAAAGAGGCCTTTGAGGGCCATGGAGGAACTCATACCAGGTCCCTCAAATCTTCTATGCTTTAAACATTCCTTAAGCAGGTATTGATTTAGAAAGGACAATTTGGGAAAAAGGGGCACTCAAGGATTGTTTGTAGGGGAGGGCCTGGAGCTGTGCGGAAAACTTGGTATTCCCCAGCATATTGCTAAGATCTTAAGACACAGGGAGAACATTGGCTTCTAGGCACCTGGTTATTGACCATTGAAATTCACTGGACATTATCTTAATGCCCTGATGTCCCTAGGTGGTGGTGATGAAGGATAGTGGATAGCTCCTCTCTTGCAACAAAGGTACCAGAGAAACAATTGAAAACTAGAATTGCTCTATTATCAGCCTTAGCCTGTGTAGGTAGGGTTCATTGCAACTGACCATAAGTCTCTTGACTTTAGGTAGTCAAGGTACTTCTTGCCACAGAATAGATTGGTATTTAAAGGAAAATTAATCTACCTCAGAATTCTAAAATGGATGAAAATAGCTGGGAAAAGTGGTTTTCGATTGTTGCTTTCACACAGAGCAAAGCCAAAAGAGTACCTACTTTTTATGATCTCTGCAACCAGATGCTCTTTTCCTTGTCAGGTAATCAGTTCTCCCACATAGTATAAGTGATTTTAAGTATTCAGAACGATCATTCTCCTTTTGGGGTCTGTCAGTCTCAAGACTCATGTTGTCTTTTCAGGTAATTTTCTCTGTTGATCTGTTTCCTGATACAAAGTTTCTGTGATTGTTCAGCTTCCCAGTTCTTTTGTCTTTTATGTGGGGTATTATAGTTCAAACCATGCAGAATTGGATGGATAGATGGATAGATCATTTATCACTTGTCAGGGGGAGCTGTGTTACACAGTGAAGATATAGGCAAATCAGAAAAGACAGCCTTTGCTTTCAAGAAGCTTGTATTCTACTGGATGAAGATGACACATAAGTGGGAGATGGGAAGTAAGAACTACATACACTATAATGGAGGTGACCAAGAAGTTGTTGGAGGTCTGGTTCCTGGGCAGATAAGGCAAAAACTCACCTATCAGAACTAGACGAGTCTGGAGGGGAATCCAGAGTTGCAGTGGGATTAAGGTGAGAATGATGGTCAAAACATAGGGTAATGAGGAATTGTTTGGGAAGTGGATGTTAAGATTTTTCCAAGTTCTATAAGATAATTTTCAGTAACTGCAAACCAGAGTTGAACAATATAGTAATTGAGTATAGCCGGTCTAGAAATTTAGAACCCTTTTCTTTGGATGTCCTTAGTTTCCTTCTCTCTGCCCTTGGGGTTTAGAAATCACCTGAGTCTCTTTGGCTGTCCCCTTTCATCCTTATAAATAGGTACTAAAAACTTAATTGCCACTTCAAATTTTTCCCAGCCTACTACTCTTGACAATCTGAGATGATAAAAAAATTAAATTCAACATTCGTTATCACTCCTTTGGTATAAAGTGATTATTTGCCTTATGCTAGAGTGTGAATGGCAGGATCTGTCTTCGGAATATTTGTCTGGAGATGTGACACAAAATGATACCTTTTATTCCTTCCTGAGTGATGAGAGGAGGTAATATTGGCCTCACGTTCTGGGAATCTGCCTGGCATTTTTTGTGGAATACATTACAAAAGCTGAAGTATTTATGACCCCACATTAGTTCAAGGTATGGTACTAAAGAGATGAAGATATATATATATATATATATATATATATAAAACTCATCTTTCGTTTGAAATCGTATTGTTTAAAGTGAGCCCTATGGGAAGATAGGTATGTGTGGTGGAAACCCAGAATGCAGTGTGCTCAGTTTAAAAAAACAAACAAAAAGGCTACATTATGGGGCAGTTAGGTAGCATAGTGCATAGAGAACTAGGCCTGGAGTTGGGAAGACACAGGTTCAAATGTGACTTCAGATACTTCCTAGCTATGTGACCTTGGACAAGTCACTTAACCCCAGTTGCCTAGCCCTTATCTCTCTTCTGCCTTAGAATCGATAAAGTAGTGATTGTAAGAAAGAGTAAGGGTTTAAAAAACCCCAACTACATTACATTTTTCAAAATGCTTTTTTTGGGTATATTATCCCATTAAATCCTCATAGCATTCTTGTTTGATAAATAAGGCAGATGTTATTCCCATTGGAAAGAGAAAACTAAATCTTGGATGAGATGCTTTGCTTATGGTCGTACTGCTAATAGCAGGGCCAGTGCATGCTCTTCTACTCAATAGATTTTACCTCCTTTGTAGTTACTTTGATGACTGAAAGAATTATGGCTTGTTAAGTTTCTTGATTTTAAAATGATGTTTCGTTTCAGGTGATTTTTTTTCATGATCGTGGAAGGTCATAACCATGACTTAGACTTTGAGTTCATTATGTTTTTATTACTAGTTTCCTTATGGTGAAACATCTCAATGGACTCATATCATTTACACTGTTGTCAATATGCAGGTGAGTTGTTCTTGGGTGACTTGAGAAACTTGTAGAAAATTTTCTGGAAGTGATGAGAAGGATTGATCATGAAATAACTTGGCTGGTAAAAGGTTCATATTTCTCATGGTTTATTGAACTTTTCAACATCTTAAGTTTTACAAACCCTAAAATGTTAACAGCCAAAACACAGATTGTCCTAAACTTTTGGGGTTAGGATCAGGATTATTTGTTAAGCACAATGTCTGTTTACCCAGCTCTGGATTTTTCATGGCCAGTAATTAATCAACTAGCATTTAGGTGTCAGACACTGTGTTAAGCACTAAGAATATGACAAAAAAAAACAAACCATGAAAAAAATCCTAATTCTTAAGGGACTTACGTTCTTTTATTAAAAAACAAACAAACAAACCAACCCTTACCATCTGTCTTAGAATCAATGCTGTGTTAATTTCAGGACAGAAAATGGGTAAGGCATAGGCAATGGGGATTAAGTGACTTACCCAGGGTCACATAGCTAGGAAGTGGCTAAGGTCATATTTGAACACAGGACCTCCCATCCCCAAGCCTGGCTTTCTATGTACTAAGCCACCTAGCTGCTCCAAGGAACTTACATTCTAATGAGGGAGACAACAACTACATATATAAGAAGAATAAAAGAAATGTAGAATAATTAAATAGAAGATAGTTTGGGAGAAAGAATAGTTAGCCGCTGGGGAGATCAGGAAAGGCTTTGTGTTAGAAGTTGATGCTTGAGCTGCTTCTTAAAATTGAGCGATTCTGAGTGGCAGAAGTGAATAAATAGGGAGGGCATCCCCATGGTGCAAAGGCATAAAGATGGGAGATTGGAGTGACATGTGAAGAGCAGAGAGAAGGCCAGTTGGAATGGACAGTAGAATGCAGGAATAGAGTAATATTAATGAAACTAGGAAGGCAGATTTGAGTCAAGTTGTGAAGGGCTTTAGACAAAGCTAACCGTTTATGTTGTATCCTGGAGGCAGTAGGGATCCATTAGAGTTTATTGGATAGGGAAATGATGAGGTCAGGTTTTTCTTGAGGAAAATCACTTTGTTAAAAGTGTGAAGAATGAACTGGAATGGGGAGAAACTTGAAACTGGAAGAAGAATTAAGAGGCCATTGAAATTATCTTGAAGAACTTTAAAGTTGGAAAGAAGGAAGTATAAAGGGTGTGGGCATGTAGATGTATGTTTATGTTTTTGATGTTGAGAAGAAAGGACGTAGAAGAAAAAACAGGATTTAAAAAACTGTTTGAAAACATCTTAAACCTTACTTTTTTGGATTCCTGAATGTTTAGACCTTTTTCCATTTTCCTGGGAGTCAGCAACCTTTAGTAAGGACCTTCTATGTGTTGAATAGTGTGTTATGTGCAAAAGGATTACAAATGAAAAAAAGACAAGATCTTGGCCCTCAGGTTCCCTCTTCTTTTTAGATCTAATTTTAGTGATGTTTTAGGGCAAGTTCCCCATATTACTTTTCCCTTTTTTTTAATGGTAAAAAGAAAAGCAGCCCCAGAGAGAAATGAACAAGGGTGGTAGAAATTTTGCTTTGTTGGGCCAAGAAACAGAAAGAGAAAGAACAGAAAGAAACTGAAGCTGGCTAGAGGTAGGAAAAGGAATTTTCACTTTTGGGGGCAGGCAGCATAGAAGGCTACCTTCAGATGGGCATTACTCTGTTAGTCAGGTAGCTTGCAACCCATGGCTAGAAACCCAGCAATACTATGAGGTCACAGTTGTTTTTTTTTTTTTTTAAACCCTTAACTAGGGGCAGCTGGGTAGCTCAGTGGATTGAGAGTCAGGTCTAGAGATGGGAGGACCTAGGTTCAAATATGGCCTCAGACACATCCCAGCCATGTGACCCTGGGCAAGTCACTTGACCCCCCCATTGCTCACCCTTACCAATTTTTTTTTTTAAACCCTTACCTTCCATCTTGGAGTCAGTAGGGGAAACTGCATTCTCAGAGACACAGAGCCCAAATGATCTCACTACTGTAGGGAACTGCCCCACAGCAAGCACATTCCATTAATTTAGAGCAAACAATACCTGCTCTGCAACTCATGGTCTTTGAGTTTCTTGGGACAATGAGAAGTTAAGTGATTTTCCCAGGGTTGCATAGGTGGGAGGCACAGACTGAGGCCTTGAATTCAGGCTTTCCTGATCCTGGGGCAGGTCTCCAGCCATCTCAGCCCTCTGGCACTCATTTTTACAAAATCAATACAAAGTAATTTTTAATGGAGATCAAAAAGAGCCTCTAGATCAAAAAGCCCTCCAGCTTGCTTTGAGAGAAACTGAGGAGAGTTAAGGAGGGAAGGTAGCATTTGAACTTATCTTAATGAATGGGTAACATTTCAGCATACAGAGAAGGGCAGAAGAAGATGGACAATGAATAGGTCGTTGGGGTAGAACAGAGCAGTGTGAAGGCTAGATAGGCAGAGCCTTAAAAGTTGGGTTTATTTTGTTTACTTTTAATTTTTAAATATTTTTCCATATTTACATGATTCATTTTCTTTCCCTTCCCTCTTCCCTCTTCCCTCCCAGAGCCAACAAGCAATTCCACTGGGTTATTCAAATATTATCACTTGATACCTATTTCCATATTATTCATTTTTGCTATAGAACAATTTTTTTAAGCCTAAACCCTAAATCACATACTGTTATATTGAACCTCTGGGAGCTTGAAGATCACTTTTGATTGACAAATAAGTCAGTTGGATGGAATGTTCCCAGGGAGTCATGCGAGAGGCAGGAGGAGGGGCAATTAAGAATCCTGAAAGGGTCCTGGGTCTTGGACCTGTGCTGAGGCTGGAGATCGGTGGATCTTGGAGTGAGAGGTGCAAACATCTCTCTCTGAAAACTCTTCCTGTACTTGAGATACTGTGCCAACCTGTACCTGACCACCACCTTGGTGTCTGCTGCCCCTAGATATTAGGAATTACATCATCTAGATATCTAGGTTTCCCAGGGCCCGGGAGGGATCCGGGAAGTAGGCAGGAGACAAAGAAGAGGGTGGAAAAGGGTGGAAATAACTCAACTGTAAGGCTGAAGATCTAGTGAAGAAGAAGTCAAAATATCCCAACAGTTTACCTACTCTGGTTTAGTCCTGGCCAGGCTGAACCAGAGGAAGTTATATTTATTCTTCATCTGCCAGCAGTTGAGATTTCATTAGCAACCAGTAGAGTAGGGTCTCCTATACCACAGTCCTTTACCCTATCCTTCTTGTTAATATAAAGTTTAAAGTACTTTCCTAAAGCAGTGTCAAACTTGTTTTGGGAAGGGAGAAATCGCAGTCAGAATACAAGGCGTTATCCTAGCTAAAGAGCTCAAATCAATATATCAATTAACCCAGGTGGGTCCTGAAGGGATATACATCTTAGACCTGAAAGGATCCTGCCTGGACAACTGTTATAAGGGAGAAGTACCATCCTATCCTCTCTATACATCAATTTACAATCTCAAACATATCAAGACACTCCCAATAATTATAATAATACCCATATTATATATGTGATAAGTGATATCATATATGTTTTGCTTCAAAAGTGGATTTAAAAGTTAAAGGGCAGCTTATAGTAATACTGGTTTAATGTCTATTAAAATGCAATGAATTGAAAAATAGTGAAGCAGAACTAGAGTGGGGCTAGAGATGCTGAATCCTTGTGGCTCTTTAACTGGCTTGTCAGTGAACAAAATTGTTGCTCAAGTTAAAATGAAATTTATAAAGAAGTTGGAAATTTATCCCTTCCTTTCTTTTTTCTTTCTTTCCCTTACCTTCTGTCTTAGAATCAATACTATGTATTGGTGGCTAGGCAGTGGAGGTTAAGTGACTTACCCAAGATCACACAGAAAGAGTCTGAGACCAGATTTGAACCTAGGACTTCCCATCTCTAGGCCTGGATTTATCATTTTCTTTTCCTAAATCCACCACATTACCAGAAGGATATTGTTGTGTTTTTTTTCCCACCAAAATACCTAGTTGCCTCTCAGTAATATTTTTAAAACTGTATTATTGGGGGGGATGGGAAACTCAGTGACACAGTGGATAGATAGAATGCCAAGCCTGGAGTGGGGAAGATCTGGGTTCAAATTGTCTGTCTGTCTTAAAATTGATACTAAGACAGAAGATAAGGGTTTTTTAAAAAAAGGAATTGAATTATTGAACTCAGGAAACTCCCTAAAATTTGGGTCTGGCTCCTTTAGTTATCATTTAATCTTAGAGTTTTTCCAGCCTCCAGGGTTGATGTAATAATATTAGGAAGTTCAAAACTGTCTTTCACACTGTTTTTAGAAAACTCATTTTGTGACAAGAGAAATAAAGGGGAAATGTCTGAGTCACCTAATATGTAAAGAGTTTTGTATATTAAATCTATTTTTTTTAATAGAGTAGGAATAGGAGTGAAGTGGGAAAGGGAGAAGTTTGGGGAATAACTCTTGGTAAGCTTGAAAGGTCCCATAGGAACAACTTTTTTGTCTCTATATGACTCCCAAGTCTGTCATAAAGCTCTGATTTATTTGCTGAATTCTCATTTTCATCACTAAATGCCTGCTGGAAATCTTTACCTAGATTTCCTGTCAGCATTTTAAACTCATTTCCAAAACAAAACTCATTCTCTTCCCTCACTAACACTCCCCTCAGAAAAAAATTCTGCCCCTCATCCAAACAAATTTTCTTATTTTTGTCAAGGGCACCACCATCCCTCTGGTCACCTGAGTTTAAAACCTTAATTCTTCCTGCTTCTTCATTCAGTTTGTTGCCAGATCTTTTCAGTTCTCTCAGTAATACCTTTCATTTGTGTCCTCCTCTCTACTTACAAAACCACTACTATAGTTTAACCTAGACTCATTCAGTAGCCTTCTTATTGCTCTTTCTTGCCACACTCAGCTGTTTTGTGACCCATATTGCCTCCAGACCAAAATCCAAACCCTTCAACCTGACATCTTTAAAGCCCTCCACATGACTCCAGCCTACCTTTCCAGGTTTGTTTTACATCACTCCTTTATGGCCTGTCTTCTGGCCAAACTGTCCTACATGGACCTCATCAGTCTAATACCTTCATGACTTGGCATGGCTTTGTTCCAGGCCTGGGTGTTTGGGTGTTCAAGAAGGCCTAGCAGCTCCGAGGCAAAGGCTCGCTGAGCCCTTTTCAGGATGGCTCATCTTCCTTTGGTGTCCACCCAGCACTCCGCTCCCCCTGTGGCTCCAAGCTATAGCATGTGCAGTAGTTGCCCCGCAGGAAACCATCTCAGCAGACAGGTAGGCTGAAGATAACCACTGGGTCACCAACCCATTGGTGATTTAGACAGGTGAAGACTTCCCCTGTTGGGATGGGAACATGAGAACAGTATGTTCCAATGGACTTGAAGTCAGTGGAAGCGGGTGCTGTGAAGTACTTGGGGCTTGGTCAAACATCGAAGATGCCAGGGTTGCCTACTATACCTTAGACCATTGCCAGTCTATCTTGCCATTAGCCTTGGATAATTCTAGAAGAAAGAGTGAAGCTGACAACTTTGCTCAACTCTGCCTCACTTAAGTCCAGTTCACAAGCAAGTCAAGACATCAGCCATGATTGTCATTGGTCCTCTTTGAAAATGAAGGGCAGACAACAACCCCATGCCTTGAATATATTGCCTTCCACTTAGGATGCTTGGTGCTTCCTTCTAGGCTAAGACACCTTTCTTGGTCCTTTAGGCAAAGCCTTCTAGTTCTAAGTGCTCTCTCCTTCCTAAATTACTTTGTATTTTCTTATGTGTTTATGTGTTATATTTCTCATTAAAGTGTAAGCTCCTTGGGGGTAAAGAATGGTTTTTGCCTTTGAAGCATCAGGGATCTAGTATAGGAGTATAGTAGTATAGTATAGTGTGTGTGTGTATATATATATAATATAGTATAGTAGGCTCTTAATATTTATTAAATTAAATTACGTTTCTATTTTGCCTTAAGTTGAAAGCTAGTGCCTGTCTATAGTTCTAAAATAAATCTTCAGGCCATGTTTATCCAGTTCCTGCTTCCCTGAGCTGCTGCTTATCTGGACTATTTTTTTTCTGGCAAGATTGCTTTTGAAGTAGAACCTTATAGCCCCTTTCATAGGCACAGCAAACTGTTATATGACATTCTCTTCCCCAGTATGCATGGGTCTTCACATTAAAACAGTACAGTGGTGGGGGCAGCTGGGTAGCTCAGTGGATTGAGAACCAGGCCTAGAGACGGGAGGTTCTAGGTTCAAATCTGGCCTCAGACACTTCCTAGCTGTGTGACCCTGGGCAAGTCACTTGATCCCCATTGCCTACCCTTACCACTCTTCTGCCTTGGAGCCAATACATAGTATTGACTCCAAGACGGAAGGTAAGGGTTTAAAAAAAAACAAACATAAAAACAGTACAGTGATATCAGTGGCCTACAATAATGATCCTTAGGTACCAAAGAATTCTTGTGTCTAATAAGACATCAAAGAAAATCAGAATTGTTTCAGGTTGGTTTTAGTGCTAAATATAGTCTATGGTATTATAGTTTTAAAAAATTTGATAATCCATTTATTACTATTATTTACTAACCAGAAAGTTTGATTAATCAGATGCCCCTTTCCCATTACCCCCAAACCCCTTAATTTTGAGAATGATTTTCTGTATTTACATATAGTACAAAGGAACAACATGTATTTACATTGGGAATGAAACTGGTGACATCTTCCTGCCTGGCATCATCACATCATAGGACTTAGAACTGAAGTGGGCCCTGGACATCATTACTCCAGTCCTCTCTTATTACAGTTGAGCAAACATAGGCCTGTATGTCTGCTTTACATGCAAAAGGTCCTGGGTTCAACTCCAGTGGAACCAAGCAAAAAGGGAACATAGGTCCAGAGAAGAAAGTGACTTATTCATAGTCATTCTGTATTGTATATCATTCCATGGATAATGTGCCTATATATGGATCCAGACATTGTATAAGATTCTTTTATTACACATTGTGGCAGACTCAGCTTGAACTCCCTGGTCAGGAATTGTACCTTCTTTAGCAGAAACAGAAACTGAAAACTGCTGTTTCTGGTACCCATAGCCATAGCTGGATATATTCAAGTTAATTATCAAATTGCTGCTTCCTTCTTCCTCTTATTTATCTTCCTTGTTTTGAAGCCCCAAATTATAGATTTTTATTTTATGTGAAGCCAGGCAGAGCGGATGATGAATATTGCCTTAACACCAGTGAGTTTGTTTGAAATTATATGCTACAATTAGAACATCTGCCCTTCTGTTGACTTAGAAAAATCTACAGAATGAAAAAAGGAATGAAAAAACATTAAGTGCTTTTTTGGTGCCAGGCATTGGGCTAAGTGATAGTAATAGGGTTTCAGGTACAAAAGAGGGATAGCTCCTGCCTTAAAGACATTTACATTCAAAAAGGCTTATTTTTGACCTATAGAGAGGAGTAGTAATGTCTAGGGAAAAGCATTTTGGCTTGGGATGTCTTGGAAATGGTGAATGGAACTATAAGACAATTGGCACACTTTTTTTAAAAAAACATTACCTTCTGTCTTAGGTATCTGTTCCAAGGCAGAAGAGGAGCAAGGGCTTGGTAATTGGGGGTTAAGGGACTTGCCCAGGGCCACACAGCGAGGAAGTGTCTGAGGACAGGTTTGAACTCAGGATCTCCCATCTCTAGGTCTGGCTCTCAATCCCCTGAGCTACCCAGCTGCTCCCCAATAGATTCTTTTTAATGTAACCTTTATTTTCTTTTTTTTTCCCCAGTTAACAAGTATTTATTTTCCATCTGCCCTCTTTCCCAGGGGAAAAAGGGAAAAGAAAACCCTTATAATAAATAAGCATAATAAAGCAAAACAGATTCTTCCTGTGGCTTAATGCTTAAAACTGACATTCTGGAGTTACAGACCCATTGCTGAATGCTTAAAACTGACGTTCTGTAGTTACAGACCCATTTTATTGTATTATTATATTCTCCCTAATGCTGCTGATGGGGCTTGTGTTTTTCTGGTACCCTTGAGGATTTCCTCCCTCTTCTTCTACACCACCCCCCCATCTGAATCCAGTCTGTTAGTGATTCTCCCCTAGGGCTCTTTGTATCAGTTCACCTGCATGCAGTCAAGACTGCCAATACCTATTTTGTACATAAAACATATTTAGTACAGAAATACATCAAGGGTCCATGATTTTATCAGGGGAGCACTTAGCAGATTTTAACCCTTCTCTAACCTAACAGATAAATCTTATGGGGTTGCTTGATGCTTAGAGACTAAGTAACTTGCCTGTGGTCAAAAGACAGGTGTAGGGGGCAGCTGAATGGCTTAGTGGATTGAGAGCCAGGCCTGGAGACAGGAGGTCTTCGGTTCAAATATGGCCTCAGACACTTCCTAGCTGTGTGATCCTGGGCAAGTCACTTGACCCCCATTGCCCACCCTTACCACTCTTCTGCCTTTGAACCAATGCTTAGTATTGATTCAGAGAAAAAAAGGTAAGGTTAAAAGACGGGGGAAGCATATAATTACACAAATGGGATTCACCTCTAAGTCTAATAGCAAATAGTAGAGCCATTCTTTTCCTTCCCAGAAGGATCCATTTCTACATAAAGAAGTTCATACCACCAGTGAGTACAGTCTCATTAGGCTCCTGCACGGGGTTACCTCCACCATCGTGATATACATGGTACTAGTGGATGCCATCTGTATTAAATGACTAGCAGGCCATCTCAGAGAGTTAATTTAGGGATGCCTGACTCCCAGATGCTGTCTTCCTGCAATCCCCCTCCTCTCCCTTCCCCCCCCCCCCGCTTTTCCATGAAGATAGCATCCGCATCCCATGCCACAGCTTGCCAAAGTTCTGTAGCCCATTCCCCCACATTAGCTTCTGTGAATAACAGCTGCCTCTGTCTCACTCCTGGTCCTTCCAGCCTCCACTGGTACCACAGCCACTACCCCCTGTGCTTGCTGTCATAACCTTGGATGACTTTCCCTGTCCCCGTGTATCTGCTTCTGTTTTGCTGCCAGCAATCAGTCAATCAATCAGCAAGGATTTATTAAGCATCCACTATGTGCCAGGTAAAGGAAAGAAATCAAACTGTCCATTCTCCCAAGTAGTTGAGCAATCCTTGTTTCAATAAGTGCCTGGGTCTTGGACCCATGGCATTAGGAGAGCATTAATCATTTTCTGTTAGTATCCTGCCATAGGCCTGTGCCATTAGAGAAAAGTGAGATTTTTCCTGCTCTTTTCCGTTATTGTACATGTTAATTACATTGAGTTGAATTAGTGATTAAAATGAGAGGTCAAAAAAAGCAAATATTGACTCCTGCTATTAATCTATTAAATAAGTATATGTTAGGATCTAAAATTAATGCCAGTCTAATCCTTAATGCTAAATTTCTTGATGCCCAGAGTTTGAATTTGGGGCTCTTTAAATGGCTTTAAAATGTCAAAATATTGTCCTGTTCATTAAAATGGAGCTTGTGGAACAAGAAAAGAGGAACCAAATTTATAATTATCCCTCTATCTTTTTTAACCTTCACCTTCTGTCTTAGAATTGATACTAAGTATCGGTTCCAAGGCAGAAGAGAGGTAAGGGCTAGGCAGTTGGGGTTAAGTGACTTACCAGCTAAGAAGTACTTGAGGTCAATTTTGAACCTAGGACCTCCTGTCTCTAGGCCTGGCTCTCAATCCACTGAGCCATCTAGCTGCCTCCCTCTTTTTATTTTTTTTTAAACCCATTCCCCCTCTGTCCTTAAGTTCATTATTATCTGGTAAATCACCCAAACTTTCTAAGTCTTAATTTTCCCATTTGTAAAAATGGGAATCACCTTGTTTTGCTAACTCAGACCCTAAATTAAAAGAGAATTGTAGCTTATGCACCCACATCTATCTGTTGTAGACAAAGAAGAAGTAAAGAGATACTTTGAAGAACTTGAGAGGTCATCATTTATTTGGATACTCAGTGACTTCATTATGAAGGTGGTTAGCAGGGAATGAAAAGTATTTTGGAAAATAAGAATCTGTGTCTATCGGTCACTTTTGTGACTGCAAAAATGTAGTTGACTTCATAAAGTCATATGTGAAGCTTGTCTTCTCCTTTCTCCTACTTTATCAAGGGCTTTGCAAAAGTATGTTGCCTCCAGAACAAATTTCCTCTGTGTGTCCTTGGTCCAGTCCAGCCACTATTCTTGATTTTTCTCAAATACTGTTTCTATGTTTACATGGGACTGAGGTATTAGAATCCAAATGTGGTGATTCCACTTCCACTGATAAGGAAAAGAGATTGTCATAGAAACACCTTTTCTATTTTTTATCTAGTTATTCTGGTTTTAGCTGGCTTGGCTCTGCCTCATGTCAATTTTGCTGCTGACTTATACTGCTATTTTTTATGTGTCCTGGGGCAATGGAGAGATATGTGATGCATGTAAGGAGGCCACAGCAATTATTTCCAACTATAACCATGTGTAGAAGGTAATATTTCATTCAGGAGATATGTAACCCCAAAAAAAGAAGTCAGGTTGATTTGAGAACAAGATATGGCAAACCAGTTATTGCAGTGGTGCCAATAGAATCTAAAAAGACTCAAAAGAAAGACTTCAGCATGTTAGGTAATTTGTTTTTAGAGGATTTATGGAAGAACATGGGTTGTAATTTCTTTTAGGGAGCATTCACCTTGATGTGGTCACAGATGCATTGAATTGTGTTTTGTGTGCATTGTTATTAAAAAAAAAAACTTAAGACAATATTCAAGAAGTATTTTGAACTTCTTAAAGAGATTAAAGGGATGCAGCTGGGTGGCTCAGTGGATTGAGAAGCCAGGCCTAAAGACAGTAGGTTTTCAGACATTTCCTAGCTATGTGACCCTGGACAAGTCCCTTAACCCTCATTGCCTAGCTCTTATGACTCTTCTGCCTTAGAACCAATACATAGTAGTGATTCTATGATGGAAGGTAAGGTTTAAAAAAAGGGGGGAGGTGTTACATAGTTTTTTACTATTGTTATTTTTAAAAAATTATTATTATCCAGGTCAATTGAAAATTTATAAGTTAGATACTTTCAAGTCTCATCAGGGGAATTACTGAATGGAAGGAGTAGCTAGCATTCTTAGTTGTAGATCCCCTTAGCTATTGATTTTCTAATTCTTTCAAATCACAACCAGCATGATTTTTCTGTTTGCATTGGCATTATCCATACTGTTCAGCTGTGATTTCCAAAACAAATTCTGTATCCAATTGGATCAGATCACAAACTTTTTTATCTGCAGAGCTGTTTCTAAGTGTTGTATCAATTGTTTTGGTCAAAAATGTCTTTTTTGTACAGTTCAATGTGCACAAACTTGCATCCTTTGTTCTTGTGAGAGGACGTCACTGGCTCATTTCCATTTGTGACCACAAAGACCAGTGTCAGTGGAACATTTCTTTCTGTCCTCCTCTCCCTTCCCAACAAGATTGTTTTGTGATTCATGGCTGGGCCTTTGTTTACAGAGCCTGGCACAGTTTATGATGTTGCCTCTTAGATTAGCTTTTGGCCCAAAGCCTTCATTTTGAAGACTGAGATTAATAAACTTGGGCTCCATTGTTAGCCTGTAAGAGGGATTTTAATTTGGGGGCCCAACCTGGGATTTCATTAGTATAGGGAGCTGCAGGTGAAGAACTTCTAAGTAAACAGGTTAGCACCTGCTTTATATTTTGTCTTCTTAGAGAGGTGCCTGAGGGCTTAAGTGGCTTGTCCAGGATTACACAGACAGTTCAGAGACTGGACTTTGTCTTCTTGGCTTCAAAGCTTGAATCTTACCCGCTATGGCCCCCATGCTGCCTCTTACATTACAGGGATGTCCCCAAATTAAAGATCAGGATTCTTAGGAAATGGATTATCTGCATTTACTGTGGCTTGGCACTCTAAAGGAGTCCAAGTAGGAGCCCTAAGCCTGTGGCACCCTCATCCAGGATCTTTTTCTAAGCCTCTCTTTCCCACTTCTTTACTAACCATAGACTTGGGTGTGTGAGCAAAATCAGGTTTTTATTTGCAATAGGAAAGTTACAGGTGCAATCTACTTAGACTAAGATGCTGGTATTAAAATTTAGATTTTTACAAACTAATTTAAGTTAGAGATTGGTCTTGGCCTATAGAAGAATTAATCCATCGCATACCTTTAAATAGCAAGTCAACTTAATGTGATTCAAATAGGATTAAAATTATAAAAAGTAATTTGCAGACATTCTAGGTAAGTTGAGTTCTGACATATAGACATCCAGTTAACAAGCTGTAATTCTTGCCTCCTTTATCTTTTCCTCAAGGATTATTATCAAGGAGGCTGTGATAGTTTTCAGTTCTCAAGCATGCCATGACCTTGCCTTCTTTCACCATATCAGGACTCCTCAGTGGAGTAGCTAAGATGTGCTGGGAAAAGAGATCTATTACAGGATGCTTGGGTCAGGGTTGAGGGTGGTGTTTCTCTCCTCTTGACTCCACTCACCTCTACTCCTCCATCACATACATGCCATTTGAACACAGATCACTCAATCCAGAAACATTTATTGGGCATTTACTGTGTGCTAAGTGTGTACTACTTAAGAGTCTTTATTCTTTAGAAGAGGTGTTGAGGGCAGCTAGGTGGCTCAGTGCCTAGAGACGGGAGAGCCTGGGTTCAATTCTGGCCTCAGACTCATCCTAGCTGTGTGACCCTGGGTAAGTCACTTAACCCCCATGGCCTAGCCCTTACCACTCTTCTGCTGTGGAACCAGTTCACAGTATTGATTCTAAGATAGAAGGTAAGAGTTTTTTTAAAAAGAAGAAGAGATATTAGGTCTCCCTTTAGTCACTTGTACCATGGCTAGAATTACTGGGAGGGAGGTTATATTCAGTAAGAGGTCAGGTTCACTGCCACTATATATAATAAATATAATTTGTTATTTATAATATATAAATATTATAATGTTTATATTATTAATCAATAATATAAAATAAGCCTCTCTTAATATAATAATAAATATATACTTATTCACAAAATAATAAAATAATTGATGTAAATAATATAATAAATGGCCTCTGACCTGTGTTTCTCCTGGGTCTCATTTGAGACAGGGATTTGGCCAGGGAGGAGGAAACAGCAGCAGACCAGCTCTGTTGGTCATTGGCAGTGGTGTCTCAGGAAGAATGTTAGAGAAGGATGCCCCCCAAAGGCTAGCTTCTTAAGATGTGAGACACTTATACTCCCCTGAATAGATGTGTCCTTCTTTCAGATGACAATAGATTTTAGAAAGAGGCAGGAATTTTATACCAGTATGTTGTATGACTAGGGTCAGGAAGCAGTGGGTTGATGAGAATTGAATTTCCCTAAGAGATCATTAACTCCTTGGGGGCAAGATTTATATTTTATTCATCTTCTTTTCTTCCCCATTGCTAGCACAATTGTTTTGCATATAGTAGGCTTTTAATATGGATTTATTAAATGGACAAATGAATCATTTATCAGGACTCAGAAAGTATATACCAGTGGTTCCCAAACTTTTTTGGCCTACCGCCCCCTTTCCAGAAAAAATATTACTTAGCACCCTGGAAATTAAATTTTTTTAAAATTTTAATAGCAATTAATAGGAAAGATAAATGCACCTGTGGCCATCACCGCCTCCCTGGATTGCTGCAGCACCCACCAGAGGGCGGTAGCGCCCACTTTGGGAATTACTAATATATACCAAGGATCCATCAATGAAATAGGAATGCAGAATGAATAAAATGACGGTTGAAATTTTTAGATCCTCTGCTTCCTTGTTATGTGGCTGCTTTCCAGCTTCCAGTACTCAAATGGGAATCCCTGTGTACCTCCTGGAAGAGAGGAGCAAGAGGCCAGGCAGACAACAAACCAGAGTAGTTGATAGCAGCTCCCTGGAGTTATTGGACTAAACAACTGAGTCTTGGCTGAAATGACTCCTCGGCAGTTGGATGAGAGAGGATGTTCCAGGGGAGCCCAGGATAGCAGCTGGCTTGTCTGCCACTCCTCTTTTTTTACTCAAACCAGCCACTATTTATAATAACAACTCAATCTCAGAGAATGACTTACAGTTTATAAAGTGATTTTATAAGCAGCTAGGCTTTTTTGCTCTCCTTTACCTTGCTGAGTGTGGGAAGAATAGATTAAGGTCAGTTATCAAAGAAGAGTGACATTCTGTTTGTTTGAGATTGTTTTTTTTCAGATATAGTTAACAACCATGGTTACCTGAAACCCTTGGGGACTTTGGGTTCTGGATATCCAGATTTTTTTTTTTAGTAACTTTTAAATACACATTTTAGAAATTTTGGCTTTTTTAGATAGATGAAATTTCAAGTTAGCTTCACTCTAAAGTTTTACTTTACAGTTACAAAATGTTAGTTCTCTAAATTGTTGATATAAATTTTCTGATTCTACTTATTACTTAAAACAGTTGTCTTCAAATTCCCCAGGTCCTGTCATTAGCTTTTAGGAATAAGAAGCCTTGGGGGGAGGAGGATTTATTACACGATAACTGGACCAAAATTTTAGGATTCTCCTTTATTCTCAAAGTAAAAAGATGTTTGGTGACCATTTCTACTTTGTGTCAAGCATTGATTTTATAGATACAGTGTGCTAGGCCTATGGGAGGTGCTTGTAGTATAATGATGACTATTCTCAAGGAGCTTACATTCTAGTCAGGGAATGTCAGAGAAAAATAGAAATAGAAAAATACAATTATTTTACAATGTCTCAATGGACTAACCTCCAACTACCTTGTAGTCCAATAGTAGGAAGTCTCCAACCACTATTGAAAGAGAAATAAAATATAACAAGTTATGCAAGAAAGCTTATTGTCGATCTGCTGTTGTAACAACTCCTTCTTGTCCTTGGGTAAAAGACGCTGTAGTTTCATCTAAAAGAACTTTTTTTTTACAGTTGTAAAAGTATTTGTTTACCCTTGTCTCTCATCCTTGAACAGGAAATGGTGTGTTTTTTTAAATTAAATTTTATTTTATTTTCCCCCAATTACATGTAAAAACAGTTTCCAACATTTTCTCAAAGAATATTGTCTCAAATTCTCTCCCTCCTTTCCTCCTCCCCATCCCAGCACCCTTGAATTAGTAAGCAATCTCATATAGATTTTACATGTGTGCTCATGTAAAATATATTTCTATATAAATCCTTTTTTGTGGAAGGAAACTCAAAGAGAAAAAGAATTAAAAAGAACGTGAAAAAAATTTACTTTGGTCTGGATTCACTCTCTCAGTTCTTTTTCCCTGGAAGCAGATGACATTTTTTCTCATGAGTCCTTTGGAATGGATCATTGTATTGCTGAGAATTACTGCTATTCACAGTTGTTTATTATACAGTATTCCTGTTACTGTGTACAATGTTCTCCTGGTTCTGCTTATTTCATTGTGTTTAGTTTGTGTAAATCTTACCTGTTTTTTGAGCTCCTCCTATTTGTCATTTCTTACATCACAATAGTATTCCATTACAGTCATATATTATAACTTAGCCATTCCCCAGTTTATGGGTATCCCCTTACTTTCCAAATCTTTGTGCCCCCCCCGCAAAAAAAGAGCTGCTTTAAATATTTTTGCACATATAAATCCCAATCCCAAGTGTGTCCCCTCCCTACCCCCACCCCTGCCTTTAAAAAAAATTACTTTGGGATAAAAACATAGTAATGCTATTGCTGGATCAAAGGGTATGTGCTTATTTATAACTTTTTGGGCAGAGGTCCAAATTGCTTTTCTGAATGATTGAATGAGTTTACAACCTTCCCATATTTCTTCTAAGTTTTGTCATTTTCCTTTTTCTGCCATAATAGCCAATCTGATACATGTGGAGTGGTACCTTAGAGTTGTTTTAATTTGCATTTTTTGAAATAATAGTGATTTAGAGTATTTTTTGCATGACTATGGAGAGTGTTAATTACTTTGAGAACTGCCTGTTCATATCCTTTGACCATTTATCAATTAGAGAATGATTTGTATTATATATTCAACTCATTTCTCTATGTATTTGAGAAATGAGCCTTTATTAGAGAAACTTGTAAAAAAATTTTGCACCACTATGCTTACTGTGTATTACTCTCCATCCCATTTCTTCTTTAGTTTCTGACCTCCATCTTCCCCAGTTTACCCTCTTTTCTGTCAGTCCCCTACCCTCTTCTCTTATCCCTTCCAAATACTTTTCTACAGGGTAAGATAGATTTCTATACTCAATTGATTATGTATGTTCTTCCCTCATTGAGCCAATTCTGATGAGAGTAAAGTTCATATGCTCTCTTCCCCACCTCCTCTATTTCCCCCTCCATGTAAATGCTCTTTCATGCCACTTTTATGTGCAGTAATTTACTCCATTCTATTTTTCCCTTCCCCCTCCTTCCAAAGCACTACTCTTTCTGACACTTTAATTTTTTATATCATCCCATCATATTAAACTCATACTTCTGCCCTCTGTTTATGTATATTTTTTCTGACTGCCCTAATAATGACAAAGTTCTTTGGAGTTACAAGAATCATCTCCCCATGTAAGGATGTACACAGTTTAACCTTATTGAATATCTTTTGATTTCTCTTTCTAGTTTACTTTTTTTGTGATTTTCTTGAGTCTTGTATTTGGGAGTCCAATTTTCCATTCAGCTCTGGTCCTTTCATCAGGGATGTTTGAAAGTCCTCTATTTCATTGACTACCCATTTTTTCCCCTGAAGGATTATGCTGAGTTTTGCTGGTTAAGTGATTCTTGTTTGAAGTCCTAGCTCCTTTGTCCCCCTGGAATATAATATTCCAGGTCCTTTGATCCTTTAATGAAGAATATTCTGAGTCTTGTTGTGTTAGCTTGACTGTGGTTCCACAATATTTGAATTGTTTCTTTTTGGCTACTAGCAATATTTTCTCCTTAACTTAGGAGTTTTGGAATTTGTCTATCATATTCTTAGGAGTTATCCTTTTGGGATTTCTTTTGGGAGGTGATTGTGCTGGCCTTCTAAGTCATTTTGGCCTAAAAAATTACTTCACCTTGTCTTTCTGTGGGTTATGCTGCTCCAGAATTCATTTTGAGGTGTTATAATATAGCTTTTTGGAGGATAATTTGGTAGAAATCAGATGAGTCTCTGTACCTTCTCCACCATCTTGGCTTTGTCCTGGGAATATTTTCTTATACTAAATCACACCAGTTGTTTTCCTAATATTTTTCTTTTCCTGTTGGCTAATCTTTTTCTTTTCAATCCCTCCCTCTCCTGCAAAATGCTTTACTTATCTACCTGAAGAATGCTACTGATTGGCTAGGTACTCTAAAAGGATCTGACAATTTATAAAAACCACATCTATGCACTAGGATGTTGAAGCTACTATTCAGAGGAAGCTTATTCCTTAGGATGCTAATATATTCCTTTGTTTTCAGTTTGGCCTTCTGTCTTTGACCCACAGTTAGTGGATACTTTCCTTTCCTTCCTAATTCCTGCCCTCTTGAGTACAACTCTTCCAAGAGACCCCATTCCCCTTGGTAGAGAGAATTGTGTGTGTGTGTGTGTGTGTGTGTGTGTGTGTGTGTGTGTGTGTGTGTGTGTGTGTGTGTGTGTGTGTGTGTGTGTGTGTGAGAGAGAGAGAGAGAGAGAGAGAGAGAGAGAGAGAGAGAGAGAGAGAGAGAGAGAGAGAGCGAGCAGGGAGAGGGAGAGGGAGAGGGAGGGAGAGTTTAGCCACAGAGAAGCCATTACAGTATTCCAGACAAGAGATGATTAGGGCTTGAAGTAGAGGTATACTACTAAATGTTTAAGAACTGGTTCTCTAAAATATATATAGGTATACACATATACACACAGAGACAGGCACACTTTTTAAGTTTTTACTACATTATACTTTCTCTCTTATTTTCTTACTTCAAGCCAATGGACAAAACAATAAATCAAACTCCAATATGTAGTTTTTGCAGATTTCTCAGGTGTAAATGCTCACAGTGAAAATTTAACAATTCCACTTTGAGCTAACTCTAGCACACCTCCGGCTGTGTGAATTACAAGAACAGGAAGGATATGGAAGTTGTTGTGGAAATAGAAGCTAATAGTTGTGACAACTATTTGGCCAGGTAGGGTGAGAAAGAGTAAAGAGTTTAGGACCGTACTGTGGTTGAATCTGAGAAACTTGGAAGAATGATGGTGATCTGGACAGAAATGGAGAAGTTTAGAAGGGAGGTGCGTTTTGAGGGGAAGGTAATGAATTTGGTTTTGGACATGAGTTTGAGATATCTATGAGACATCCAGTGTTATATATGCATTTGGTGTGGAGGACTAGAGCTAAGAAGAGAGACTAAGTCTGGATATAAAGGTGAGAGTGATTTGCATAGAGATTATTATAATAGGAACTGATGAAATCAACAAATTTGAGAGTGTGAAGAGAAGAGAAGAGAAGAGAAGAGAAGAGAAGAGAAGAGAAGAGAAGAGGACCGAGTACCAAACTTTGGAATACACACCCATTTAAAGGATATGATATGAGGGAAGAACTGGCAGTGGAGACATAGTGAGTGCTGAGACAAGATAGCAGGAGAACCAGCAGAGAGTAATGTCATTAAAATCAAGACAGTATCTAGGAAGAGATTGGTTAACAGCATCATATGCTGCAGAGAATTCAAGATATATGAAGACAGAGAAAAATACATCAGAACTGGCAAGTACGAGATCATCTGTGGGGGCAGCTGGGTGGCTCAATGGATAGAGAGCCAGGCCTGGAGTTGGGAGGTCCTAGATTCAAATCTGACCTCGGATACTTCCTAGCAGTGTGACCCTGGACAAGTCCCTTAACCCTAATTGCTTAGCCCTCACCCTTCTTTTGCCTTGGAATCAATATTTAGTTTTAATTCTAAGACAGAAGGTAAGGGTTAAATAAAGAAAGAAAAGAGATCATTTGGTAATTTTGGAGAGAGCAATTTCAGTTGCATGATGAAGTTAGAAGCTTGAATAGTGAATAGAGAGGCAAGGAAGTAGGGACACCAAGCGTAGACAACTCTTTTTTTTTTAAACTCTTACCTTCCATCTTAGAATCAATACTGTGTATTGGTTCCAAGGCAAAAGAGCAGAAAGGGCTAAGCAATGGGGTTTAAGTGACTTGCCCAAGGTCACACAGCTGGGAAGTGTCTAAAGCCAGATTTGGACCCAGGTTGTCCTGGTTCTGCCTTTCAATCCACTGAGCCACCTAGCTGCCACCCATAGACAACTTTTTCTAAGAATTTGGCTGAGAAAGTGAAGAAAAGGTCAAGATGGTAGTTTAAAAGGATGGTAAGGTCTAATGAAAGTTTTTTTAAAGATGGGGAGAACTTGGAAGTGCTTGTAGGTAGCAGGGAAAGAATGAAGATTAGAGAAGATTAAATTTAAAAGATTAAAAAGAAGATTAAATTATTGAGGGGGCAGTCTGCTGGAGCAGATTGAAGTAAATGTGTATGTAGGGAATGGACCTGGGAGAGGACAAGGCAAAGATGCCATATTATTAGAGAATGGAGTAAAGGAAGGGCTATTTCTGAGGGATTTTGAGATAAGGAGATGGGGAGAAGAGGGAGCTCAGGCAAATGGTTTTCTATTTCATAATATGAGGTGAAGTTCTCACCTGAGGTGGGGGTCAGGTGTGAAGAGAGAAGAAAGGTTTAGGAACGGTCTCTGTGGGAAATAAAAAGAGAATTAAGGAAAAGTAAAGGATTGTCTTGTAGAGAGTCAAAAACAAGCATAGATTTTTAGTGACCCAGATCAGTAGGTGTAGAGAAGGCAGATGATTAGAGTAATTCAAGGTTGGAGTGTGTGGCAAAGCTTAATAGGATAGCAATAGGGCAAAGAAGCAAAAGAATCCAGAGGAGACATTGATAGTGTGAAAAGAATAAAGGATGGTGTCCTCAAGAGAAGAACTAGTGATTCTTGAAGCAGTGGACTGGCATTTCTCCCTGCCCAGGGTTGCCTGGACACTCAGGGCTGCAAATTTGGCTTGCATCCCAGGGAGATAATTTACTCTGTGTAAAGTACTTCCAGCTCTAAAGGGCTGTATAAATTTAAGTTATTATTATTGAGGATGTCTGACTTCCAGGTGCTGCCTATTCCCTCCCTCCTTGAAAAGGTTACTTGGACATTTTTCGTGAGCCAAATCAGATCACAGGGTCTGAATCAACAAAGGCAGAAAGCCAGCAAAGACTTTCATACACAGCCTGATCTTCAGCCAGTCTAAATAGTACGTGGGTTCCAAACCTTTCTTGTAAATTTGTTGTGACTTGTAGAACTGTAAGTGAGGCAGACTGTGTACTTAAGCAGCCATGCTAAAAGTACTAATATAAGTATATTAAAAAGTCTTGCTCAGAGATCTTTGGAGGAAAAACATTGCAAAATAAATCAGCTTCTCAGAATATCAGGAAATGGTTGAATCATTCAGGGCTGATGATGCTTTGAAGGCAGGAACTAAGAATCATCTCTGCCCTCTCTGTATGTGGGTAATTAGTGACCTTGTTTGATTGGAACTCTTGGTGAAAGAAGACTAAGATTGAATATTCATATTTTTATTCTAATTCCTCTTAGTCTTGCCTATTAGGTAACTTGATTCCCCAACCCTGTAATTGGCTTTTCTGTCTGGGTTTTATTTTTAAAGTGGTTTCCAGATCCCAAAGCCCAACTACTATCTATTCTCAGTTTTTCCTGCTAATAATAATATCTCACTTTTACATAAGACTTTAAGATTTACACCACACCTTTCTCATAACATTCCTGTGAGGTCCATGTTAGTGAACTGTTATTTCCATTTTATAGGTGAGAGGATTAAATAACTTATTCCTGCTTACTCAACTAGGAAGCTCAGGCCTAGGACTCCTGAGAACAATACTCTTCTGTGTCACTTCTTTCCTTTATACCACTGTTGCCTCTTAGTAGCTGACATTTCTCTATTGGTGATGATGGAATTCTGTGGGACTGAAAAAACTGTAGGCATTACATTCATTATCCTGTGTTAGGCAGTAAGTTCCTTAAGGAAGGGAGTTCTCTTGCATTTCTTCTCATGTGCCTCAAAACATCTTTATTGCTCCCACCCTCCCTATGAGGAATACACAAGAGGTAGAAGGAGGCCTCAGGAAGCTTGCTTAGGCTTTATAGCCAACATCTATGGTTGTTGAAGGAGAGGTCTCTCTTAAGTGATTCACAGGGTTAGAATGTACTTATTCAGCCTTGGGGAGATATATATAAAAAAAAAAATCACAGTTCTTTTTCTTGAAAAACTTGTAGTCTTAATTCTGAATAGAGTGAACACAATTGGAAAAGACATAATTCCAAAGAAACCCTGGGTAGTACAAATTAGTAGAACACAAAACTGCTCATATTACTGAAAGGAAAGAAAGAAATGGAGCACGGCCATTCTACTGTTGCACTTTACTTTCTCTGAATTTCACTGCATTGTTTCTATTACTTGTTTTGTTAAATCTTATGTTGTATTATATTGCTATAATCACAGGCCAAACATAGTGCCATGGACATAATAATATCATACTCAAAAATTTTTATTTTTGATCTTAGTTACTTGTTTCAAGCTATAATAAGCAAAAATGAAACTACTGAGACAAAGGTTCGATCTTCTGAGCATGTCGATTTATTAAGCAATGCATATCGATTGTCCAACAGATTGGGGCTTGGCCTTTTCCTCAGCTTTGTACTGGACCTTGAATGCAGGGGGAGATGGACTTTTATACATTAAAAAAAGTCAAATGAGGCCAGTTAACTGAATGGAAACAACATAACATTAGGTAATCTGATTTCTGATGGGAGGAAAGATTAGAGACTTTCCAAGTTGGAAGGGGGAGAATGAACAGGTACAATTTCCCAATTCAGAAAAAGAAGTATATCATTCTTCCCAAGTATCTGTAAACAGTCAAAGGAATATGAAAACAACTCATTGATCAGGATGGGATCCAGATTTCAGATAAGACATATAGTTTGCCTGTGATGTACCCAAGAAAACTCCTTATATCAGATGTCTTAGGGTCTAACAGCTTTTCTGGACAGTATAAGCTAGTCCTAGGCCCTTGGAGAAGAGTTTCTAAACAGCAGGTACAGGTGGTCCAGTTTCCCAGCCATGCAGACCTAAGTTCAAACAGTGCAATAAAGTGTTCTCTCAATTTTCACATTAAATAAACTTTTCACACAAGACAGACTTTGGACTAGGCCCATAATTATGTAGAAAAGGAACTAAGCTAGTTCCAGAATTGAATCACTAGATGGAGTCAGCATGTTTCACTCATACCCCATAATTAAACACTTGACATCCAAATCCCCTCAATTTCTCATAATTTCTCACAAACATTTCATTCTTTTAACAAATATTGAGGACCTACTTTGTGTAAGGTACTGTATATTGTGTTTCCTTAATTAGATTGGTTATAAATTCCTAGAAAGCAGACCTCTTGCCTTATCTTTTTGTAGATCTCAATGAGCCTACATAGCATAGGTCCTATATACATAATGGATGTTTAGTAAAGATTTTCTAAATGAGTGAATGATAGTTGGGATTTTTCAGGGAATGCTTAACAGAGAAGATTTTTGTGCATCTTTTTTTTCTTTGTTTCTCTAATTACAATTTGAATATTTTTTCTTTTTCAACTTTTTATTTTAAAAAATCAAATTATATGATTAACATTCGGAAAACCACTCTAAAAAACAACTGATCCAGTAATTCTCCTTGCTGGATTTTAAGTAACAAATACTGGGTAACCACCTTTAAGTAAGGATAGTTGCCAAAGAATCCTGGTGAAATACTTAACTTCACCATCCCTTATCTCCCATTGTGTGCAAATATGTTAATAGATACATAGCAGAACTTGGTTGTGAAATGTTCTAATCTCTGATTTCTTTTGAGTTTAACAAACAGCAGATGGTGAACTAACTATGACAGAACAAGACTAGAGAGAAACCAAATGTCCAAAACTAGCAGGAAGAATGAGAAAGGTTGAAAAAGGAAGATGTTAATAATTATTTCAATTTTAATTCATTTACTAAGTGTCTTTTATGTACCAGACACTTGTGCTAGGACTGGGATACAAAGTTGAAAAATGAGATAGACTTTGCCTGTTAGGAACTTATAGTCTAATGGAGGGAAGGGAGAATAGGATACAACATGTAATATAAATATAATGAAGAATGTGATAGGGACAAAGAAGAGCCAGCAAAGGGCTCTAAGAAGTTTGAGGATGCATAACTTTCATTGAGATGAAGCTGGAAGAGTAACAGGAAACAGATCCTTGAGAATGATAGAGAGTATTTTGGTTTGGCTAGAATTCAAAATAAATAAAGAGTATTAATATGGAATAATGATGGAGCAAGACTTGAATGCCAGGGCCAAATGTTTAATAGTAACAGCTAAATAAATTTGATTCACTAAGCTATGGGGGAACTATGAAAGTTTTGAATAGAGGGGTAACATGATTACAGCAGGCATTAGGATGATTATTACTCTTTCAGGTACAATGGAGAGAGAATAGTCCAGACAAGAAAACCTGTTAGGAGGCTATTAAAATAGTCTAGACAAGAAAAGATAAGAACCTGAACTAGGTTAGTTACAATTTGAATGGAGATTAGAGGACAGATACTAAAGATATTGCTGGTAGAAATGGCAGGAGTTGGCATTTGATTGGATTTGTGGAGGAAATGACAAGGAAGGTCATGGGCCTGGATGATTAGGAGGATAGTTGTAGCATGAAAAGAAACAGAGAAATTAGGGAGAGGAGTAGGCTTGGGATAATATCTTAGGATAATAGATTTGAGCTGGAAAAGTTCTCAAAGATCATCTAGTCTAGCCCTTTTATTTCATAGAAGAAACTGAGGTCCAAGAAGATTAAGTGACTTGCTGAAGGACATCTAGCAAGTATCAGAAATGAGGTTTGAAACCAAGTCTGCAGATTCTGGAACCTATGTGGAACCTGATGGTGAATTCACATTTTTTAAAGACTCTTACCTTCTGTCTTAGAATTGGTATGAAGCATAGATTCCAAGGCAGAAGAATGATAAAAACTAGGCTATTGGGGTTAAGTGACTTACCCACACTCAGCTAGGAAGTATCTGGGGTCAGATTTAAACCTGGGACCTCCCGGTGCCAGTCCTGGCATTCTACCACTTTGCTACCAAGATGCCCCCTATGAATTCACTTTTAGACATGTTGAGTTTGAGGTGCTGGTGGGTCATCTGAGTAGAGATACATAAAAATCTATTGGAAAAACAATTTTAGAGCTCTGGGAAGAGGTCTTGAAGGGAGTATACATATTTAAGAATCATTTACATAAAGGTAATAATTGAAGACATAAGAGAGTAGATGAGTTCACCAAAGAAAAGAGCCTGTAAAGAGAAGGGTGTAGGTTATAATTTTGGGGGATGTTTATGCTAAAATTATTGTTGTTTAGTCTTTTTTCAGTCATGTCTGACTCTTCATGACCTTTTTTGGTGTTTTCTTGGCAAAGATACTGGAATGATTTGCTTCTCCAGCTCATTTTACAGTTGAGGAAACACAGTTAAGTAACTTGCCTCAGGGTTACATAGGTAGGAAGTATCTGAGACTGGATTTGAACTCAGGTCTTCCTGATCCCAGGCCCAATTCTCTATTTGAATTGCAACCTCTTCATGCTGAAGAGTAGGTAGGAAAGATGAAGAGCCAACGAGAGAGGACTAAGGGAGACAAAGGCAGAGAAGTAGGAGGAGAACCTTTAACATCTAGAAGGAAAAGGTTATTAAAAAGTGGATAGTGGTCCAGTGTGTCAGATGCTACAGAGATGTCAAGAAGAGTCTTTTGGATTTAGCAGAAAGGAGAATTGTTTAAATATAGTGGTGAGACAGAAATTAGAAAAATTAGAAAAATTAGAAAAATACTATGGACCATGGGAGCAGTCAGGAAGAACTTGGACCTAGGGAAACTGAGAGTTTTCAACATACATACAGAGACAGTTTTCAACATTTGTTTTCTGACATTTTGCCATCCGAATTCTCTTCCTCCTTTCCATCCTTTCCTGTCCCCTCTCAAGATGGCAAGAAATCTGATATAGATTATACATGTGCTATTATACAATATATATTTCCACATTCATCATTTTGGGAAAGAAGACACATCATACATATAAGAAAAAACTCATAAAGGAAATAAAATGAAAATGGTATGCTTCAATCTACATTCAATCTCTTTATCAGTTCCTTCTATGATAGTAACAATCCTGATTACTTAAGCTGATTATATGGTGTATTCTTATGGCCATTCATTATCTGGTTGAGTAAGTTGGGCCCCAGCTAAAAGTGCCTCTTCCTCATAATTATTTCTGTATTTTCCAGTATAAAGTTCCTGCATCTAGTCTTGTGTAATATCCTTTAGGAATGCTTTGGTCCTGTTATAAGCAATTTCCTTCTAGCGCCTGTATCTATAATATCAGTACTTTCAGTTTGTTTGCATCATTATGAGACGGTCGATTACATTCAGTGGTTTAGAAAGCTTAGGCAGCAGCATTAGTAGTGAGCTGAGAAGTTAACTCATTAATAAAGATATAACACATCCTAATAGGGAATATTCCTTCTGTAGTTTCATGGATACCTAAGTAGCTAAATCTATGTTCTTGACCCTAATTTTCCTGCATTTTAATCATCATTGTCAGATTTGTGGCATATAGGTATAGGAAGATCAGGATTGAGAAAAGACCTTCAGATATGGCAATTAAGATCATTGTTAACATTAGAGAGAGCATTTCATTTGAGTGATGTTTAGAGCCAGATTATAGATGGTTTAGAGCAGTAGTGATTCCCAAAGTGGGTGCCACCGAACCCCTGGTGGGTGCTGCAGCGATTCAGGGGAGTGGTGAGGCCACACTTTTTTTGTATTACATTCTATTCCGAGTTCACTAAATAGTTTCATAATTTCCAGGGGGTGCTAAGTAATATTTTTTCTGGAAAGGGAGCAGTAGGCCAAAAAAGTTTGGGAACCACTGGTTTAGAGGAACACGAGAGAAAATAGAGGTACCAAGTATATAAAACTTTTAAGGTCAGAAAGAGGAGAAATATAAGACTGTAGGATACAAGGGACAGTGGGATATTCTGAGAACATTTTAAGGATAGAGATGTGGGCATGTTTGAAGTAAAGAATATTAGTAGATGGGAAAAGTTGAAGGTTAGAGGGAAAGATGATGATGGAAAGAGAATTTGATGAAAAAGATGGGAGGAAATGGGATCTAGGACATGTGTGGGTTTGACTTTGGAAAGGAGAAGAGCAATCTGTTGGAATTATGTTGTAAATCATATCAGCTTTGAAAATCTTGTCCAAGGGGTCCTGTGGATCTTTGGATTTTTTTTCATGTCCGTTGACTTGTGTGTATCCACAAAGCCAAGAGAGTAGAAGTGAGACAGTGATGAGCAAAGTTGTAGCTTCCAGCAAAATAATATCAGAACTTGACTGTGGTAGCCAACATGTAGTTTCAGAGGATGGTTTTAAAGTCTACTTGATAAGTTTGGTTTACCAGAAATCAGCACAAAACTTAGAATGATTACTATAAGACCCTAGATTGAGATGTTTTTCGCTATTCCCTTTCCTACTCATGAAAGAAATATATAAAGTGGGAGGCTGTCAGAAAGTGAAGTAACAAAGCTAAAACCACAGACAGATCTGAAGAGGTTGTGCATCCTCTACATTTCCCAGAGTAAGACCATGAAGAAAACTGGTTGTGGATCCCAGCTTCTGATTACAGAATAACCTCCTTTCTGGGTGGGCTCATTTCACCACTGATGCACTCCCATCAATGATGACCTGCATGATCTGAAGCTGTATTTTTGTCTTTTTAGGAAACTACTTTGCCACACACTTTTTCATGGGAGGTGAGAAATTCGACACGCCCCACCCTGAGGGTTACCTCTTTGGAGAAAACATGGATCTGAACTTCCTGGGCAACAGACCAGTGCAGGCAAGTTCTTGACCTTGGGCCCTTTGGCCTATACCTTGTGTGTAACAGAGTCCAGAGGACTGTTTTATTTTTGAAGATTTTATATGCATATGGACTATGAATGTAGTTAGAATTGTTAGAGGTGTGGCTTGACTTCATGGCATGAGACGAGGTCGCTAGGACCTCTATTGCTGTGGTTCCCTCAGTTTCCTGATCCAAATATCATAATTAACCACTGAAATTGAGGTAAAGTGATATCTGCCTGCTTCCAGGCTAACCATGGCATCCCCCCCTATTTAATAAACTCCAATAACTCCCTGTCACATCAGGATGAAATGTAAAATTCTTTTAGGCTTTCATAGCCCTTTCCAGGCTTCTTACATTCTTAACACCCTATTACATATTATTCAGTCCAGGAACACTGGCCTTAGACAAGATATTCTACTTCTCAGCTCTTGGCATTTTCTCTAGCTCTTCCCCCACGCCTGGAATGCTCTCCTTCCTCATCTCTACCTTCTGGCTTCATTTAAGTCCCAGCTAAAATCCTGCCTTATATAGGAAGCCTTTCTTGATTCCTCTTTTTTTTTTTAAACCTTCTCTTTTAGAATGGATACTAAGTATTGGTTCAAAGGCAGAAGAGCTGCAAGGGAGAGGCAGTTGGAGTCAAGTGACTTGCCCAGGTTCACACAGCCAGGAAGTGTCTAAAACCAGATTTGAGGGCAGGACCTTCTATTTCCAGGCATAACTCTCTAGTTCCTTCCTTATGTTGATTACTTCCTTTTTATTCTGGATATAGCTGGTTTATACTTATTTGTTAGCTTATCTTTCCCATTAGATTGAATTCTTTAAAGAACAGGGACTATCTTTTTGCTTTTTTTTTTGTATCTCCTGTGCCTGACATATAGTATGGGCTTAATAAATATTTATTGACTGACTGACTGCAGTAAACTACTATCTGAGAGAGAATGGAATAGGAGTGAAGGACTGAAGGATTGGCTACAAAAATGATGTTCTTCCCTCTAGCCCCAACCAATGCTTATTAGTTTATTTCAGTTCAGAAGTTGGGTAACTTTTCCACTTGTCTATCAAGCTGATTTTCCAAAAATGCAAGTCTGACAGTACTCTCCCTTCCTTCCCCCATTTCAGTAAACTTCACTGGATCCCTCTTGCCTCCAGGATCAAATATAAAATCCTGTTCAGGGCTTTTAAAACCCCACTTTACCTTTCCAGTTTTCTTAAACCTTACTTCCATCCATCCTTATACTCTGTAATTCAGTGACATTGGCTTCATTTCTGTTTCTAGAACATAACTTTCATTTTTTGACTCCAAGCATTGTCGCTGGCTGAATTCCTTCCCCCACCCACATCTATACCACTCTCTTTCTTCATTTCTACTTCCTGACTTCTCTAGCTTCATTCAAATCTCAGCTCAAGTCCTATTACCTGTTAAGAATCAAGTCCTTTTGAATCTGAGGCCCTTTTGTCTGAAACTACCTCCAATTTATCCTGTTTGTACATAGCTATTTGCATGTTTTCTCCTCCCTTAAAATGTGAACTCCTTGTCAGAATGCAAACCAAACTTGCGATTTTTCACTTTAATTCATTTGAGTTTTTGGTTTTATAGTATTGTTCTCTTACAAAAATGTAAAATATTGAAATATGTTTTGCATGAGAATACATGTATAACCCAGATTGTATTGATTGCCAACTCTAGGAGGGGAGAAGGGAGGGAGGGAGGGAGAGAGACAATTTGGATCGTATAACTTTGGAAAACTTTGTAGAAATTTGTTATTACATATAATTGGTAAAATAAAATATCTTTATAATAAAAAAATGTGAGCTCCTTAAGATCAAGGACTGTTTTTTGTCTTTTTTATATAGCTAGTACTTATGAGGTCCTTAATAAATGCTAGTTAATAGACTGACTAATCTTTGTTGATGAAAGAATTTGAATATAGGACAGAACTTTCACTGGGATCACTCCATTTTCAGAACCTTTTCTTTCTCCAAGACTCTAATAGTAACTTATTTTATTCTGCTAGAAATTTTCTCTTGATTTTCTCCCATGATCACTAACATTTGACTTTTCCTGGAATACATTATAATTGTTGTTGCATCTGTCTTCTACCTTAGATGGTCAAACTTCTTGAACAGATAACTTTTGCTACTGTCTACATTGCTTAGCCTAGATCGGTGATGGGCAAACTATAGCCCTATGGGCCAGTTGGCCCGACATTATTCCTAATCTGAAGAATACAGTGAATAGGATACAATACAATTAAACTTCGGGAGAGTTGCCTTAGAAACAGACTGACAGATGAGCATTTCCTTTCCTTTGGCCCCCTCTTTAAAAAGTTTGCCCATCACTGGCCTGGATTATTCCCTAAACTTGATGGGGTTTAAATATGTTGGAAGGGAGTTCCTACTGTTTCTTCAGAAGAGTGAAGGTAGCCTTTTGAGAATAGGGAACTAAATAATTTAAAAAACTAAATAAATAAGAGAATATAAAACAAAGGCTTACATCCTTCTAGGGCTTCAGGAATTATATAATTTTAAATAATGTTAACATGCTAAGGGATCTTATTTTTAAGGATTTCGTATGGAAATCGGATTTGATAATCTTTAAATTTTAAGCCTTACTTAACTATTTTGTTTTTCTTCTTCCTTCATTTTTTCATCTGTAAAATAGATGGTCCCTTCACCCTCGGAACCCTTGTTAGAATTTGATATTGATGGCCAAATAGAAAACACAAAATATATATATATATATTTTTTTTAGCACAAAATATTAAATTGTTATATTAATGTGTTATATACTGTGGTTCCTTCCAGCTACTCTATGATTCAGCTGATTGTATCTAGATTTGGCCTAGATTGTAGCTAGATGTGACTGTTGAGACCTGTACCCTTGAATTTGAGGATAGTCTGGCATAGCATTTTGCAGTATCTGTAGATACCAACTTCAAATTGATTTTGATTTTTATCTTCTAGTTTCCCTATGTCACTCCTGCTCCCCACGAACCTGTGAAGACCCTGCGAAGCTTGGTGAATATTCGCAAAGACTCTCTACGACTTGTTAGGTAATTTTTTGGAGAACATTCTCCCTCTTGAATTCAGGACAATGGTAAGAAAGACAGTTGAAACTAGTATTCATGAGGCTGAAGGATATAGTCTATGGCAAATTGATCAAATTCTCTATTAAATGGAAAGAGACTTACTATTCTAAATGAAAAGAGTCTGAAGGTCTAGAGGAGGGACTATAAACAATTTCTTGGATGATTCAATTATGATTTTTTTTGTTTATTTTTGTTAAGAAGGCAGAATGCTCTGACTTTGGTCTATGGCCTGTCTTTCCTGTGGGATGAACAAAAAGAAAGCTTTGAGCTAGATGCAATTCCTAATGTTTCTTATTGTTTAAGGGAGCAGTGTTCTAGTCTCAATTGTTAAACTCTGAAACTGGTTTTTTTGAAGACTCGTGGTGTATAGAGGTTTTCCTATGCTGACAAGGACCCACTTTTGTCTCCTGAGAGAAAGGAAGGTAGGAAGGGAGAGGCTTGTTTTAGAAGGAAAAAAGGAATAGCAGTTCCATTGAAAAGAAAGTAGTGCATCAAAGTATCAAGTCCAGCAAGAACTCAAAGATCTGGTTGTTTTTTAAAGAGGAAAAAAAATATTCCCTTTCATTCTGTTGTAAATAATAGCACTTCTAGGCTATGAGGACATTCCATAACTTTTACCTCAAGATATTTTTGGAGCCCTGTGTGGCTAAACCAAAATAACCACAAGAATCCTATATTCCTGTGACTTCAGATGTGACTTTAGCTAGTTTATAGCCTTGATTGGAATCCACTAAGGGTTATCTGAACCTCCTGTAACCTGTTTGGTCTTGCAATAGAACTTCTTTCATAGCTCTGGATGTAAATTTGTTTCCCCTAGTCTAGGAATCATGCAAATTTGCATTCTCAGAATAGTCTTCACAAAGACATAGCCATCTCAGGTTTTATAAGGACAAACTAGAGCCACCCCTTGACTGCTGTGGTGGTGAATGGGTCAGTCAGTAAGCATCAGCCATAAAACTTACTTACTGACCTATTCATCACCATTTAGAACAGTGATCCTCTTTCCTACTCTGTACCAAGCTGTTGTGCTAAGCTCTGGGAATATCAATAAAGACAAAAGATAGTCATTAGGAGTTAAGGAGTTCACAATATAATGGATGATGAGTACAAAACTTGAATTTTCCTAGGTTGGATGGTTTCTTTAAGCAGATGATAATAATCTGGCTCTAATGTATCCCTCACTAATCTAGGCATAGATGTCTGTCAGGAGGTAACACATTTCAAAAACAACACAGGGGCAGCTGAGTAGCTCATTGTATTGAGAGTCGGGCCTAGAGACGGGAAGTCCTATGTTCAAATCCGGCCTCAGACACTTCCCAGCTGTGTGATCCTGGGCAAGTCACTTGACCCCCATTGCCCACCCTTACCACTCTTCCACCTATGAGCCAATACACAGAAGTTAAGGGTTTTAAAAAAAAAAAAGAACAACACAGCAGAGTTTACCTTAAAGCAATACCTTTGGGGAAAAAAAAGACCTATTAAGAAACAGAGTGCTTAGATATTATCCAGGATGATGTACTTTTTCATATGACCATATTTCAAGAATTGGGGAAACGGAAGTAAGTTAATGGAAAGTGGACATTTCTCCTTAAGTTTATCAATGATAACAACCAGATGGGACTGCAGATCTTTTTGGAGGAAATAAGCAGTTTGACTGTGAAGCAAGATAATAACTCTAAGGGGAAGTTTTGGTTTTCTTTCCCTTTCCTGGTATCCTGATAATCTGATGGCCCTATATCAAGTTTTCTTGTAAGAAGTAGGAACTGATTTTTTAATGACTTGACTTTGCTATTCCTTTTCTCTTTTGTTAGGTACAAAGATGATACTGACAGCCCAACAGAAGAGAATGAGAAGCCAAGGGTCACATATAGCCTGGAGTTTACTTTCGATGCTGATGCTCGAGTGGCTATCACAATATATTGCCAAGCAATGGAGGAGTTCATGAATGGGATGGCAGTGTGAGTTTCTCCTGGAATCATATGTGTGTTCAGGGACTGGAAGTTCTGTTGGCCACAGTGTTCTTGCTATTCCTCCTAGGCCCAAATACTAGAATACAAGACTAGAATAATGTCTAATGATAGTTGCCAGATATCAAGGTTAGACACACTTGCAAGAGACTTGTTCAGAGATATAGTCCTTTCCCAATAAAAACTTACTTGGGAAACCATTTAAAATGAGAAGATTATTTGATGAATATAGAACCAATGCAAAGAAAATTATATAATTGCTTTGCTTAGCTTTGTCAGAGCATCTGATAGTTTGATTAGTCACCCTTTGTGTGGCATATAGATCAGAATTTTGTCATTATTTTGTAAATCTAGAACTGGAGCTAGCTGCAGGATCCTTTCTCTTGAACTCTACTGGAAACATGAACAAGTTCATATTCTCTAACGCTTTCCTGATATTTCTTGTGACCTAGACCTTTAAATTTCCATCTAATTTAAATCAAGCCAGTCAGTGAAAAAGAATTTATTAAATGCTTGCTATGTATGTTATTTTTAAAAATGATAAAGGCTGATATTAAGAGGAAAAGTAATATTTTAATTACCATGGCCATGTTGGTAAAATATATAAGACCACGTGCCTGGCTGAGAACTATTTCAAACTGCCCGCCATTTAGCTTCCACCCACCTGGCTGCCTTGTACGAAAAAAAGGGCACCCAATGATCCCCAGGATTTTTTATATCATTCTTTTATGTCATCACACTTCCTGTCTGCCTCCATTTTACAAGAGGAATTATGGGAAATGTAGCTTCCAAAGTCCCCTAAACATCCACAGGAAGTTTATCATATATCTACATATCTTAGGGCTCAAATGAGCCCCAAATACCTCTAAATGGAACCCCAGAACTTATTTAAATAACACATTTTCCCCCAAGATCTGGTAAAAAAGACTGGTCTTTTTTAGTGGTTCTTTTAAACATAGTCAACTTCTAAATTACAGAAAATTAGGGATAAAAGAAAAGAGGATAAAAACTAGCCGCATTGACAAAAAGCCAATTTGGGGCAGTCCCCTATTGGCACAAGAGTGTACATTCAAAAAAAATGCATTCAACTCATTCAACTCCCCATAGTTCAAATCAACTGCACCCCAAAGTTCAAATTTGAATCTTCATGATCCAGTGAAGGATCTTCAGGCATCTTCATGGTGTCTTCACCAAACAGGTTCATTGTCTGGATTCTGGGGAGATGGCAAAATTCTTATCCTGAAATTACTTTCAAAAGAATTTAAACTTTACATTATAGATTATAAAACATACATTTCCTTCTGAGAATTATACATTACCCCTCTGAAATTACTCCTAAAAGAGTTTAAAAATTTTTTTTACATTATAGATTTTAATATAGACATTATGATTATAAAAACTTAACACATACCCTCCCTGAGGAAAATTTAAATAACACATTTCTCCCCTGAAGAGGTTACCTCAGGTCAGCTAAGGATGCATGGCTGAGTCACAGGGTTGTATGAAATCAATTGGCAAAAGAAATAATTAAAAAAAAAAGAAAATTCAAATGAAGAAAAAATTAACTTGTGAATGAAATGTAAAATGTGCAAAAAATGTATGGAAAGTAAACTTATAACAGGCATTTGAATCAAGGCCCAATTAAAGTGATTTAAGCAGTTTGCAATTACCCATTCAGGGCCAGGAATACAGAAAATTGCCATTTTATATATAAGAGAAATAAGGGAAATGTATTTCCCTGGTCTGATTTGCCTGCACCTTCTCAGGGAATGAGCCATAATGATAGCCAATCTTAGGTGCTTTACTAGGAATTTAAGTTAAGGGGAAGTCTGGGCCTCTAAAGAGTTAGAAAAGCTGCAACTCCAAAACTCAAACACCAGTTTCAAGCCCTTCAGTATTGGCATAGAACTTCCTCAATCCTTGGTCTGCATGGCCTTTTGCTCCTTGGCACTTTTACAGATTCTCAGTCAGTCTCCACGACCTCATGGCTCTTTTTAGCACTTCTCCTAGAATCAGACAGAGAGACATTAAATCACAGTCCCATAATATTTACCAATAATTGGCAGGTTACCATAGACTCAGGCTTTTCAGGTATGCATTAATATTATAGCAAATATATATTTGCATTCAACTTATATCACTGTAAAATCAAAAAAGGATTAATCATCGATTATATGTACTTTCAGGACAAAATGAGAAAAAAAAGAAAAAAATCAATTGCTCTAATAAAAAAAATTTAAAAGGAAAAGCAATAAGGAAATTTAAAATTCAGAGAAAAATACATTGCTCTCAAGGATAAAAAAAATGGGGGAAAAGAACACATATTTCATTGCACATGTGAGGAAGAAAAATAAAAGAATGTTTTAAAAATCAAAAAATAAATAGCTTAGAACTAGTGAAGGGTTTTTTACCCAAAACTGACAATCATTTCCTGTTAAGCTTTTGCATGAACTGTAAGTGTAAATGGGTTTTACAAAATAGCAGATTGATAATGCACATTCAAATAAAGTACCATAATTTCTAATAACATATTTAAAGACAATAGTAAACAACCCATTATTATAATCACTTGCTATGATATTTTTAAAAAAATCATATACTTGTTACAAATTCAAACCTTGGCTAAGATATTTTCTCAACAAACTCTGTTACTGCCTCCATAGCAATTGTGGGGCAGAGTCTAAAAAGAAATCAGATTCAAAAAAAAGACAACTTTCTGGGTCTAAATTATCCTTAAGAATCCTAGATCCTTCTGATAGAAAAGCAGGCTAAGACATATAGACTAACACAAGTGTTTAAAAAAAAATTATATAAGACAACAATTCTTCATAATAAAAAATATAAAGCCTCATCCTTTAAGACAATTCTTTAAAATAAATATATAAAAATCTTATCATTCATACAGAAGGGACTAGGCATCTAAAGTCAATTTTAAAGACCTCTCACAAAATTAAAATTTAAATTCTCAAGGCATCAAAATATCCAAGGTTGTACACAATTATCAAGATGGAATAAAAGTTTAAGACATGTGCTCCTATAGTTGAGATGGCAAATCCAGTATTCATAAGGCTATTTACAACTTAAAATGTTTAAGATGTTCATAAATGGTACAGAGAACAGCATTGTTTTGATACAGTAAAAAAATGAAACCTTAAATAAATTAGGAAATACAATATGAGTAACAGATAATACTCTCTACAGTCAAAAAAATCTTTTGACCAGTTCTAATAGATTTTGTTCACTATTTGGGAGTTACAATAAAATCATAAACAGAATTAATCTAGCAGCCAAAACTTCATTAGCTTAAAATGATTCAGTGTAAAGGAAAAATCAACAAAAAACGACAAAATTAATTCATAAAACTAATCAGCAAAATACAGTAAGATACAGTCTTTTTTTTTTATAACTTGAAATCTTTTTTTAAAACATTTATTAATATTCATTTTTAACATGGTTACATGATTCATGCTCCTACTTTCCCCTTCACCCCCCCACACTCCCACCACCTATGGCCGATGCACATTTCCACAGGTTTTAACATATGTCATTGATCTAGACCTATTTCCAAATTGTTGGTAGTTACATTGGTGTGGTAGTTTCGAGTCTACATCCCCAACCATGTCCGCCTCAACCCATGTGTTCAAGCAGTTGTTTTTCTTCTATGTTTCCTCTCCTGCAGTTCTTCCTCTGAATGTGGGTAGCGTTCTTTATCATAAGTTCCTCAGAACTGTCCTGTGTCATTGCATTGCTGCTAGTACAGAAGTCCATTACATTTGATTTTACCACAGTGTATTAGTCTCTGTGTACAGTGTTCTTCTGGCTCTGCTCCTTTCGCTCTGCATCAGTTCCTGGAGGTCTTTCTAATTCACATGGAATTCCTCTAGTTTATTATTCCTTTGAGCACAATAGTATTCCATCACCAGCATATACCACAATTTGTTCAGCCATTCCCCAATTGAAGGACATACCCTTGTTTTCCAGTTTTTTGCCACCACAAAAAGCGCAGCTATGAATATTTTCGTACAAGTCTGTTTATCTATGATCTCTTTAGTGTACAAACCAAACAATGGTATGGCTAGATCAAAGGGCAGGCAGTCTTTTATAGCCCTTTGAGCATAGTTCCAAATTGCCTTCCAGAATGGTTGGATCAGTTCACAACTCCACCAGCAATGCATCAATGTCCCAATTTTGCCACATCCCCTCCAGCATTCATTACTCTCCCCTTCTCTCATTTTAGCCAATCTGCTAGGTGTGAGGTGATACCTCAGAGTTGTTTTGATTTGCATTTCTCTAATTATTAGAGATTTAGAACACTTTCTCATGTGCTTATTGATACTTTTGATTTCTTTACCTGAAAATTGCCTATTCATGTCTCTTGCCCATTTATCAATTAGGGAATGGCTTGATTTTTTATACAATTGATTTAACTCCTTGTATATTTGAGTAATTAGACCCTGATACAGAGTCTTTTTAAAACAGAAATAAAACCCATTCAGTTCTGAGGTTTTAAAGTCCACCTCTGGTCCAATTCAAGGTCCTTTTAACCAAGCTCTGCTCTGAGCTTAAGGGGTTCAAAGTCTTGAGCAGGCCAAGTGTGTGTAAGGGGACGAATTTTTTTTTGTTGTTGTTTCAGTTCAATAATCGCAAGAAAGTTTTAAGTAGGCCAATCAAAGTTGTTCATTTTACATCTTGTAATGTTCTCTGTCTCTTGTTTGGTCTTAAATTTTTCATTTTCCATGGATATGGCAGGTAAACTATTTCTTGTTCCCCTAATTTGCTTATCACCTTTTATGTCTAAATCATGTACCCATTTCAACCTTATCTTTGGTGTAGGACATGAAATATTGATCTCTACCTAGTTTCTGTCCTATCATTTTTCAAGCAGTTTTTGTCAAATAGTGAGTTCTTATCCCAAGAGCTGAGATCTTTGGGTTTATCAAGCAGTAGATTGCTACGGTCATTTATCCCAGTATATTAGGTATCTAATCTATTCCACCATTCTGTTTCTAAGGCAGTACCAGATTGTTTTCCTTTAATTAATTAATTAATTTGAAATTGTTTTTCCCTGGTTATGTGACTCATGTTGTCTCCCTTCCCTCTTCCCTACCCACTCCTGGAGCTGACAAGCAATTCCACTGAGTTATGTGTGTATTATCACTTGATACCTATTTCCATATTATTCATTTCTGCAATAGAATAATCTTTTAAAACCAAAATCCTAAATCATATACCCATAAAAACAAGTGATAAATCATATGTTTTTCTTCTAGATTTCTATTCCCACAGTTCTTTCTCTTGATGTGGATAGCATTCTTTCTTTTAAGAATTGTCTTGGATCATTGCATTGTATAATGTTCTGGTTCTGCATGGAGGTCTCTCCATTTCATATGAAGTCAAGTAGTTCATCATTCCTTATAGCACAATAGTATTCCATCACCATCATATACCACAATTTGTTTAGCTACTCCCCAATTGAGGGACACCCCCTCAGTTTCCAATTTGTTGCCACCAAAGAATGCAACTATGACTTTTTGTAAAACCCTTTTTTATTATCTCTTTGGGGTACAAACCCAGTAGTGGTATTGCTGGATCAAAGGGTGTGCATTCTTTAATTAATTAATTAAAACAATTAATTTAGAATATTCTTCCATGGTTACATGATTCATGTTCTTTCCCTCCCCCTCCCCCCCCATAGCCAGCGAGTAATTCCACTGGGTTTTACATGTGTCATTGATCAAGACCCATTTCCATATTATTATTTCCAATGGAGTGATCGTTTAGAGTCTACATCCCCAATCATATCCCCATTCAACCATGTGATCAATCATTTGTTTTTGTTCTGGGTTTCTATTCCCACAGTTCTTTCTCTGGATGTGGATTGTGTTCTTTCTCATAAGTCCCTCAGAATTGTCCTGGATCATTGCCTTGCTGCTAGTAGAGAAGTCCATTCCTTTCAGTTGTGCCCCAGTTTATCAGTCTCTCCTGGTTCTGCTCCTTTCACTCTGCATCAATTCCTGGAGGTTGTTCCAGTTCACATGGAATTTCACTATTCCTTTTAGCACAACAGGATTCCATCACCAACAGATACTACAATTTGTTCAGCCATTCCCCAATTGAAGAACATTCTCTCATTTTCCAATTTTTTGCCACCATAAAGAGCACAGCTATAAATATTTTTGTACAAGTCTTTTTCTTTATTATCTCTTTGGGGTACAAACCCAGCAGTGGTATAGCTGGATTAAGGGGCAGTCTTTTAAAGCCATTAGGGCATAATTCCAAATTTCCTTCCAGAATGGTTGGATCAATTCACAACTCCACCAGCAGTGTATGTGTCCCAATTTTGCCACATCCCTTCCAACATTATTTTCCTTTACTGTCATATTGGTTAGTCTGCTAGGTGTGAGGTACTACCTCAGAGTTGTTTTGATTTGTACTTCTCTAATCAGGAAGGATTTAGAAGACTTTTTAATGTGATTTTTGATAGTTTTGATTTCTTCATCTGAAAACTGCCTATTCATATCCCTTGACCAAATAGTTGGGGAATGGTTTAAGCCAGTACCAAATTATTTTGATGATTACTGCTTTATAGTACAGTTTGAGATCTGGTACTACTATATGAGGGTTTGTTGAAGAAGCTAGGTATATTTAGGCCTAGGGAAAGAGAAAAGAGAAAACTCAGTAAATAGGTTGTAATAGCTATTGTCAACTATTTGAAAGGCAGTCATATGGAACAAGAATTATACTTTTTTCTGCTTCATCCCACAGAAAAGAACTAGAATTAATAGGTGAAGATTTTAGGGGAACAGATTTTAGATTTTAAACTGATCTATGCAGAAATGAGAAGAGTTGTCTTGGAAAGTCAGTTAGTCACAGGTAATGATTGCCCCATTGACATAGGCCTTTAAGTAGAGATTAGAGAGCCATGTGGCAAGGGTAGTATAAAAGAGAATTTATTAAAAGGAAATGCCTTTGAGGATAGGGACCTTCCAACTTTTAAGAGGCTATGAATCTCTAACTTGCTGCATTAGTATTTTCTGCTCTGTAAAAGTTCATTATGCATTTTGTCCTTTGATGGGTGCCCCTTTGGCCTACCTTTCTTCAATTATTTGTATTGGCTACATATGTTACTTTGGAATAACTTAAATTAACCTGCTAGATTCCAAGGAACTTTTGTTTTCAAGATCTCCTGGGTTAGGGTGGATGCCCAACTCTGCTGCTTATGATATTTTGCCCCTCATTTTCAATAACTAAGGATCTCAGGAGTTATTAATATCCTCACAACAGAAGAAGATATGTGGGGGAGGGGGGGACAGCTAGGTGACTCTGGGGATTTAGAGCCAGGCCTAGAGATGGGAGGTCCTGGGTCCAAATATGTCCTCATACGCTTCCTAGCTGTGTGACTGTAGGCAAGTCACTTCACCCCCATTGCCTAGCCTTTACTGCACTTTTGCCTTGGAACCAATACACAGTATTGATTCCAAGATGGAAAGTAATGGTTTAAAACAATTAAAAAATAAAAAGATGTGCTGCTTGGAGTGGATATGTGGAGATGACTTTACAATGTGCAAAGAGTTCTTAACCTTTTTTGTTTCACGGACCCCTTTGATGAAACTTAAGGATACCTTCTCAGAAGTTTTTAAATATCTAAAATAAAATACATAGGAAAATAATTATATTCAAAATAGAGGTGTAGTTTTTTCCTTCATTCATATTCATGGACCCTTCCAAAGAAATATATCCATAGATTTTTGCATGTCTGTGGACCCCAGGTTAAGAACCTCTATTCTAATGGAAGAGGCTGAAGTGTAAAACTTCTAGTGGAAGTGTTTATAGCAGTCTGCACTTTTATTGCCCCATTTCACTTCTCATACTAGCCTACTTTTCCTTGTTCTGCTGCTTACCGGTCTTCCCTGTCCCTTCTCTACCCATGTATTATTACATATGCTTTTCTGCCTTAAAAAACATGATTTGTATTAAGGACCTGGGAAACAACAATAGGTCTGTAACAACATAGGCCTGACCATGAATCCTGCTGCCACTTTCAGCAATGGGCAAATAAAAGTCTCACAGATCTTCAACAAAGGAACCTGTGTCCTGGCAGCTTAGCCACCTTATAGATCAGGGTTTTGGCTGTTAGCCCAAATGTTCTCATATCTCTTCTTAACCCCCTGAAGTCTCTACTGCCACCATTTTGTCAGAGGCCCTTAGACTCTACTTTCCTCTTTCCCTAATTCCAGATATAAATTAACTTGAGTTTTTAAATAAGGCTATTTAGAGTGGAGAACAAATTCATAATTTATATATCCACTTCCATAATTCAAGGACCTATGATTTCTTTGGTGTGGGTGTGTTATTTGATATTTTCGGGGTTCCATTGAGAGGTATTTGAGGCTCATTTGAGCCCTGGAATACTTAGATGTGTGACAGACTTCCTGTGGACATTTGGGGGACTTCGAAACTACATTTTCCATCATTCAATGGGTTTCCGGTTTTTGACGTGATGACATCAACCAACGTAGAGTGTGGCTTAAATTGGGTGGTCAGGCTTGGTACTTCCTCTTTGGCACAGAGGGAAGGTACGGAATGTAAATGGCTGAAGGCAGTGTTTTTTGAAATTAGATTTTAGCAGGCGCGTGGCCATTTCTTTATTTTACCAAGATGGCCCTAATTAAAGTATTACATCTCCTTTTACTATCAATCTGTATTATTTTTAAATATTACATGGGTATTCCCTCCACCAATCTAGATCATAACTCCTCTATGATGAAATTGTGTTAAAGTTGTTATTTTAGAGTTGATGTGGCTGAAAAATTCTTAACCCTGTTGCTAGTCTTGTGGTGAACCTCTCTGAATTTAGCTTAGCTGATTCTCAGACAGCACACATGGACTGTCACTGGGCTGGTACTTGAAACCTTTCCAGCTTGGCAAGAACTTGTATTCCACTGGCATAGCCTTCAAAACCTCAGGGCATTCTTCACACCACACTGAGGCATTAGAGTGAGATGTTAGTGGACAGTCATGCAGATGTATAAGAAAATCAGGTTTAGCAAGGTATCAGCACCGTGGCCAACTGGGTAGCTCTTAATTTTTCTAAATCTATAATCATTTCCCCTGAAGCTACCACATAAAACATCAGCTATGTCTCTGTGATCAGGACCTCGAAATAACATATAACCCTTACTAGAAGCTCTCTCTTTGCTCTTCCTCTAGCATCAATCATATCCACCTGACACAATTCCTTTAATCCCTGGCATGCTATGGTGTCTTTGCTATGCTCACCTTTATCTTCCCTAGATGTAGCCAACTGGGGAGGCTTTTAATCAATGCCAGAGGTTCAGACAATTGAAAATGACTTCTGACATTAGTCTGGCCTTTGGGCTTTGGCACTCACATTCACTCATGGAACTACTAACCTTTACTTAAAATAGGTGTCACAAAAAATTGACATAACTTCTTACTAGTATTATCTCCTCATATTCATGAACATAGCCTAGTACTTGAATAAAGAATGGGAAGTGTAGCTGGAGGAATCATTCTGGCATCTGGCATCTGCTACATACTGTATGGAAAACGAATGCCCTATGTATATTTTAGGGCCCCCTAAAATGGTTTCAGTTAGACTTATGACAGGGCATGCTTTCCACTTCCAGAGAAAGAACTGTTGGAATCAGATGGATGCAGATCAAAGCATACTGTCTTTCACTTCATTATATTTACAGTTTTATTTTGGGGTTTTGGTTTGTATGAGTGTGCTCACAACAAGGACCAAAGTGGAAGTGTGTTTTGCATGATAATTAAAATAAAATGGTTTCCATTATAAGTATTCAGACATTTAGCACAGAGCCCTATGAATAGTAAGTGTTTAATTAATATTTACTAAATCAAATTAAAGAGAGCACAAGTCAAAGAAAAATAGTAAAGGCATAAGATGTTCCATTCTATTTAAAGTATTGGCCCTGCTCCCTATTTTTGCCTAGGACCTGATACTGCTTTTTGTTGAGCTACAGGGAAGTCAAATATCTGTCCTTCACATATCTTTTCTACTCATTTTTGCCAGGACATTGAAGCCTAGATTCTACTGTACAAGTAAACAGTATACAAGAAAGAAAAGATTGGAAAAGGGAACACTTCAGATTGCAGAATAGTGACCTCTGCCCTTGAACCACAGACAAACATCACCTTGTTTTTTATATTCTTCCTAGTGACCCCACTTAGTGTAGGTCATTCAGACAGGCCATTAATGCCAAATGAACCAGCTTACACAAGAAAGACAAATTGATTTCTTTATTCCAAAAATCACCAGTCCATTCCTTAGGAACAATGAGCACCAGAAAGTGAGATATGAGGTGAGAAGAATGTAAGTTGTTATCTTTTTAGTAGCAAGAGATGGACAGCCTGAATAAATAAATAACAGCACAGTTATTTGATGTTAGAATGTTCCATAAGAACACGAATTCCTATGCAGATCTATGAATGACATATATATATATATGTATTATGAATGATAATGAACATATGAATGATAAAATAAATTGTAAGAACTTGGGAAGACCCTTTTGAAATGGTGCTACAAGCATTCTCTTATATCAGTCCAGTAGAAGGAAGTTAAAAACCACTCCCTTAATAGAATTTTGAAATGGCAAGTTTTGATTTTTTTGTCTGGAGGGAAATGTCTCTGGGTCAAGCTTTCAGAGCTGCCTTTTGTGATTCCTGGAAGGCAGAGAGAAGCATGAATGACATACTGTGAATTGGATATAGAGAAGGCATTTATTACTGAAAATTTCACCTTTTTCTCCTTTCTCTCTTATGCCTCTACTCCCATTTCAGATACAGCACAAAGAATCCTTCTTTGCAGTCCGAGACAGTCCATTATAAGAGAGGAGTGAGCCAGCAATTCTCTCTTCCTTCTTTCAAGATTGATTTCTCAGAATGGAAGGATGATGAGGTAATTCTATTGTCCACTTTTCTACTCTTCCTCCACAGCATTGCTTATATACACTTCTGTTCATAAAACACTAGGGTTATTTAATCTGCATCTTAATGACTTACTGTTGGAAAAAAAATCATTTAGGACAATTGCTATGGTTTATTCACAGGTGACTGAAGGTTTGTGGAAAGTAATTGTTTGGGTTTTAGAGTGGGTATTTGAGTGAGAATGAAAGAAATGAAGTATCTTTCAGGAGGAAGAAAGATCCTCATTTCTGATACTGGCTAGGACCATGAAAGAATGAAGCAATAACCTCTGTCTTTGGTGAGTGCTCTTGTAGCACAACAATTTGTTGTGGGTTGAGATTGAACCTCACTGTGATTACCTCTGTCCCGGTAAAGTCATTCAGTCTTTTGGACCTAAAAACTATTGTCTTTTCACCTAGGAATGTGCTGACTAATGCCAGTGAAACATCCATTGGTTTGATTTATATATCAGGATATCAGTTTTTTATTATTTTATGTCAAGGATGTACTTGGCAAGCATCAGCATACTCATGTTCATTTATGTAGGACACTCCATTTCTGATTTTGGTGTCTTCAGAAACTAAATGAATTAACAGAAAGTTGCTTGATGAGCATACAGCAACATAGAGATGGATAATGGTTGTTGGGGGCGGGGTTTCCATTTTTTTTAATGGATGGTTGTTCAGCCCATGTTTACCATTGAATCATCCTTCCCTTCCCCTGAGGTTCATCTTCCTGATAGTCTATTTGTATATTTCCAAGAAGAATTCCCCTTACCTTTAGATGATACTAGGTGCACAATGAAAAATTCTTTTCACTTCCAATTCTTTCTTTTAAGAAAAAAATTGCATGCCAAGCAGATTACAAATATTAAATTTCACTGTCATTCATATAGATTTAGTTGCTGAATAGGCAGATGAAAAGCATTGTAAAAAATCGCTGAATTTTGAGTCAGAAGATCTAGGTTTAAATCTTTGTTCATTTACTTATTGTGTGCCATAAGTAAGTACCAAGGGGCACTTCTTAGGACCTTATTTTCCTCAGAGAATGTTGGATTCAATGTTCTATACGACTCCTTCTAGCCTTAAATCCTTTGAATCTTCTTTACCCTAGTGCAAAGTTTACCTAGTTCCCGAAAGCCACCTTACTTTGAGCTCATATAGGTTATTGTCCACTTAATTAATCTGTAGGCATTTATAACATGTATTACAGATATGGTTCTCTACCCTAAAGTTTCTTGTAATCTAAGGGAAGGTGAGGTATGTAAACATAATTAACTTTAAAATATATATTTCAGGTCTAGAGAGGCATGTTTTTCAAGAAAGGTTTTAATTATATATATATACATACATACTTCTTGCTAGCTGACACAAAACAATCCCCTTATGCCCTCTGATAATTTGTTCTTTGTACCATCATCAATTCTTTTATTTTTATTTATTTTTCTGTCTTAGAATCAATACTGTTTATTGGTTCCAAGGTGGAAGATTGGTAAGGGCTGGGCAATGGAGGTTCAATGACTTGCTCAGGGTCACACAGCTAGGAAGTGTCTCAGGCCAGATTTGAACCTAGGACCTCCTGGTTGAGGCCTGGCTCTCAATCTACTGAGCCACCCAGCTTCCCCCTCGTCATCAGTTGTTTAGGATTATTATTTAGATCTGAAAAGTGCTAAACATAGTAGATGCTTAATAAATGCTTATTCCCTCCCTCTCCTCCATCCATGTTATAGATTCTTGTTGATTTTGTGGTCAATTAAAATTTCCAAATTTAAAAAAAAAGATTTTTACTTGGTCTCCCATTAATTTTCCAGTGGTCTTTTATTGAATATTTTTATTACAGTGTGACATGTAAAAGACATATTTAGTATTTCTGTCTTTCTGCATTTGTTTGTGAAGTTTTTGTGCCCTAATATATGGTAAATTTTTATTAAGGTGGCATTCATTCATAGCTGAAAAATATGTATACTCTTTCTTTTCTCATTCATTTATCTCTAGAGATCTATTATATCTAACTTTTAAAAAATTCTGTTCAGGTTCTTCTTAAGGGTTGAGGTACTGTACTATAATTTTGCTATATAAAATTATATGTTGAATATAGTTTATAGCTGCTACTAGGCAGTAAAGGCACAGTGGACTTGGAGTCAGGAAGATGAGTTCATTCCTTCCTTAGACAATAACTAGGTGACTTGAGTCTTAATAGATATAGCAAGTCTCAACCTATGTCTGCCTCAGTTTTTTTCATCCAAAAATAGAGATAGTAATAGCACTTCTTTCACAGGGTGGTTGTGAGAATCAAATGAGATAACAAATGTAAAATACTTTTTAAACCCTAAAGCACTATATAAATACTAACTACTACTATTATTTCTGTGGCTGCTGCTACTATTATTGCCTATTTCCTCTTTTAATGCATTCAACTTTTCCTTTTAAGTATTTAGATGTACCATTTGGTGCACATTTGTTTAGTATGAATATTAATTCAGTGTCTGTCTACAGTCTCTTTCAGTAAAATGTAGTTTCCTTGTTTATCTTTTCAAACTAATTGTCTATTTTTGCTGATTCCGTTGTCTGAGATCCTGATGAGTACGCTTTCCCTTTTATTTCAGACAAAGCGTAATAGATTTTACTCTAACCTATCTTTTTTTTTTTTCATTTTTTTATTTAATTAATTAAGAATGTTTTTCCATTGTTACATGATTCATATTCTTTCCCTCCTCTCCTCCGTCTTCCCTCCTGGAGCCAATTAGCAATTCCACTGGTTTTTACATGTGTCATTGTTCAAAACCTATTTCCATATTATTAATATTTGCAGTAGAGTGATCAATTAAAGTCAATATCTCCATTGAACCATGTGATCAACCATATGTTTTTCTTCTGCGTTTCTACTCCCACAGTTCTTTCTTTGAATGTGGATAGCATTCTTTCTCATAAGTTCCTCTGAATTGTCCTGGATCATTGCATTGCTGCTAGTTGAGGAGTCCATTACATTTGATTGTGCCACATTGTATCAGTCTCTGTGTATGATGTTCTGGTTCTGCTCCTTTTGCTCTGCATCAATTCCTAGAGGTCTTTCCAGGTCACATGGAATTCCTCCAGTTCATTATTCTTTTCAACACAATAGTATTCCATCACAATTTGTTCAGCCATTCCCCAATTGATGGACACCCCCCCCTCTTTTCCCAGTTTTTTTGCCATCACAAAGAATGCAACTATGAATATTTTTGTACACATATTTTTCGCTATTACCTCTTTGGGGTACAAACTTAGCAGTGGTATGGCTGAATCAAAGGGCAGGCAGTCTTTTAAAGCCCTTTGGGCATAATTCCAAATTGCGCGCCCCCCCCCCCAGTGATTGGATCAATTCACAATTCCACCAGCAGTGCATTAATGTCCCAATTTTGCCACATCCCCTCCAACATTTATTACTTTCCTTTGCCTAGCCCCTTATTTTAACTCTGTGTGAACCTTTATGTTTCAAGTATATTTCTTATAAGCAACTTATTATTGGACTCTTACTTTCTAATCCATTTTGCTCTTCCAATTTATAGATGATAACATCCCATTGACATTCACAGTAATTGTTAATCTTGTGTTTCTCTCTTTTCTTTTTTTCCCCTTGTTTTCTGTGCTTTCTTTATAAAAAAGAAGATAGTGAGAGGAAATCTTTAGCAATAATACTCTAGGTTTGGTGTAATCTACTTCTGCTCCTCTGCTCTTTTTCATCTAGCTCCTGTTTTGTAAAAGGGAATTCTCTGAGTTTACACTTGTGAAAGGGAATCCTTTATTCCTTTGTCTCTTTTAAGTTAACACTTTGGTTAACAATAACTTAAGTACCCCTACTTAGTACCTCACCAGATTGTGAAGACAAGATTAACTCTCCTTTGTCTGCTTTTCAATTGATTCAACAAAAGCTTGAACATGTACTTAGCACTAGGTGGAGGAGCTCTCCACCCTTTCAACTCAATCAACCAGGAAATGAGAATTCAGACCTCAGTCAAGGAGGAATCTGAACTCTTTTGATGAGTATTCACCTCTCCAGAAGGTGTTTGTTCCCACAAACACTGCCCCCTGTTCAGTCCTGGGCGATTTGGAAGCTGTGATTGACCCTTGTGAAAAGGGGAAGGGACAAGAAGCCATTATAAAAGGCCCTGAATTTCTGGGGCTAAAAAAGTCAACTCCAAGAAGGAAGTCAGCTTGAAGAAGGAATCAAACTTCAAGAAAAAGGTCGGCTCAAGTAAGAAAGTTGGCCTCAGAAGTCACCTTCAGCTCGAGTCATCATCTTGACCTGCCTCTTGGAGGGAACTTGGGTGAGTGGATAGCTGGCTTTCCCTTCCTGTCTTCTGGAGAGAGTTTAATTCTGGTTGAAGGTCAACAAGTTCTGGCCGAGTTGAGCACTGGAGCATTACTTAGTTAGCTAGGCTAATGTTTTCTCTACCCTTTTGTATTTCTCTGCTTTCACCCTTTCCACCTCTTTTGCAAATAAAAACTATTAAAGTCATTTTGACTTTGAGCAATATTACTTTGAATTGGCAACCACCATTATTATTTATAATCTTCATATATTTTAGTCAAACCACTAAAATTTAATTCTTACATTTCACAGGTTCTTATCCTTTCTATTCTTCAATATTGTTCTACTCTTCAAGATCCATCCTCCTTTCTTAGCATTTGTTTTGCTTCAGACTAATCTCTCATTTAATCTCCAATCTTTCTTATTTCCTTCTCTTCTTTCTCTCCTTTTCTTCCTTTGTTAAATGAAATATATTTCTGTACCCAATATGTATGTGTTTCTAACCTCCTCAGATTAGTTCAAATGAAACATTCAGGTGTCACTTCATCACTTCTAGGAATTCTAGTTGAACTTTTGCTCAAGTGTTTCTTTTCTCTGAGGCTTTGCTTGTAGATATTTTGGAGCCATTCTTTTCTTCTAGAATTGCATCTTGAGTTTTCTTTTCTTAAAAGCTTTTTAGGGGTGGGGCGGGGAGTCTGTTTACTGATTCTTCCAGCCTATTTCTTGACTTCATTCTTTATATTAGGGCAGTGGTTCCCAAACTTTTTTGGCCTGCTGCCCCCTTTCCAGAAAAAATATTACTTAGCCCCCTGGAAATTAATTTTTTTTTTAAATTTTAATAGCAATGAATAGGAAAGATAATGCACCTGTGGCCATCATTGCCCCCCACCCCACCCCACCCCACCCCGGATCGCTGCAGCACCCACCAGGGGGTGGTAGCGCCCACTTTGGGAATCACTGTATTAGGGCAAGACTCTATGCCATTCAGGAAAGAATGTCTTAAGTTTTGCTCATAGGTATCTTGACTCCTTCTTTCTTGGGGTACTAAGTGTGGTCTTATTCTAGGATTTCAGGAACATCTCAGACTGGGGAACAATAAGCTTTCAAGTGTTCTCAAAGTAGTGTGATCCAAGGTAAAGTCTAATCACTGCCCTCCTAGTCTGAGCTTTGCAAATTCCTTACTGTGTTTTGGGTCTTGAGCAACACACCTGTGGTCTTGTTCTTGGTTGGAATACCTGTAGACCCCCTAGGCTTAGCCACTATCCTCTATCTGGAAAGCTCTGCTTGTTCAGAGTGACAAAACTGCAGAGCTCCCTTTATTCTAGGATTCCTGCCCTGGTTATTCTCTTCAAAGTTTAAAGTGGGCTATTAGAAAGGAGACCCTCCTCTATTCCTTGCTTCTGAACCTGTTTCTTGCTCAGTATTTAGGCAGAGGCCTTTGAAAACTCATCACTGAACATCACCCGTAGGCACAGGTCTCTTCCTTAGTCTGCCCTGGATATGTACTCCAGAACTGGGAAGCATGCAACAGAGCTGCCGGAGGCACCTGTTCCTTCACTCTGCACAAAGCTGGGCCCTTCATATGGATCTGGGACTTGCTCTTGCTTTGTCTGCAGCCTAGACTCTTGTTCAGTGCCCATGCTGGCATGCTCTGTGGGTCTGTTGCTAGTTAGTCTCCATTCCCAAGTGGCCACAGACATCTCTGTTTGCTCTCTGTGTCAGCCTGGGCTGGAGAAGTGACTCACTGTGAATTTCTTCATAGCTGTTACCATCAGGACTAGCTTGGGTACATTTTCTAGATCTTTGTGGAGGTGTTAGGGGTGGGGGTGGGGAGTGTGGCTGTACTTTCCCTACTACTCTGCCATCTTTGCCCTACCTCCTTCAATCCATTCTGTACAGTACTGTCAGAATAATCTTAAACTAAAATGACCTTTTTATCATGCCATTTCCTTGCTCAAAAGCTTTAAAATAAAGATAGACTTCCCATCATTTATTGGATAAAAAAAGGATTAACTCCCTCAAGATGGGATTAACTCTAACCTGCCCATTTTTAGATTTAATCACCAAAAGTATACACACCCCGCTTATCCTCAAGTGGGGGAGGTCTGTGACCCACATGTGCAGTAGTGGGTGATGAATCAGAATTGACTGGCTGCCCCCTGAGCAGTCCTAAGCAAAGCTTTAGCTGTAATTGGTACATGTAAAATGGGAGGAAGGCACAGGAAGTGATAAAAGGAATGCAAGAATCTCCTGTGAAAAGTGTCTTTTTTTCCTTGAACTGGACACTGGAGGAGCTCTGGCTGAGGACCTTGGACTGCATTATATTTTCCCTTAGAACTACCACATGGGTGAGTGAAAAGGTTGACTCCCTTCCTTGATTTTTTCCTGGAGGTCCTGGAGGAGAGGGTAGAGGCATCTGGAGGAGGCCTCCTGGCTAAATTGTTATTTGTTAATTGTTAATTGACCCTTAGGCCCTCTGGCTGGGGGGGCTAGAATCCTGCCAGAGTAAAGCCAGGGCTTGAGCACATAGTCTATTTCATTAAGCTAGATCTCTTACTCTGTTCTCTCATATCTCTACCTTCATTCTATATTTTATAAATAAATTGCTAAAAAATCATTTGGAATTAATTAAATTCCTGGCAACCATACTTTTAAATATTCAGTCCAACCATAATAATTTTACCCTTTCCACTTTAATTCATTCAGTATTTATTCAATAAGAATTTATTAAACTCTTATTACATGCCAGTCTAGGCTCTGAACATTTAGAGGTAAAAGTCAAATAATCTCTGGCCTTAAGGAATTTACATTCTATTGAAACTCAATGTATACATAGATAAAAACAAAATATAGAGTAAATATGAAGCAGAGTATGTATAAATATAAAACTCAGGATTGAAGATAGGAAGAACTAAAAGGATTCAAGATAGACAAGTAAGGCCTGTCAATAGCAGGGGGCACTTGAAATGAGTCTTGAAAGAATTCTAAGGATTTAGATTAAGGATTATATATCCTTAATTCTAAGGATTCTAAGGATAGAGGTGAAAAGGGAGTGTGTTACAGTCTGTGCAAAGACATGAGGACAAGAGATGGGATTTTGTGTACAGGGAATAGCTAATAGACTAGTTTGGCTGGAATATAAAATAAATGAAAAGAAGTTTGAGTAATCCACCTAGAAATAATAGATTGACGTTGGATTTTTGAAGGGCTTTAAATCAAACAGAAGTTTGCTTTTTATTCTAGAGGTAATAGGGAGACATTTATATAGCATTTTATGGTTCTACATTATTTTGCATATATTATCTGATTTGATTCAGACATAATTCTGTGAGGTTAGTAGTATAGCTATATGTGATCAGACCCATTCTGATAGGAAATTGGGCAAAGAGACTGCGAAGGATTTGCACAAGGTTGCAGTGGTAGAGCTGAACCCCCATATATGCTCTTTTTTGCTGTCTTGACTTTTAAGAAAATGCTACTTTATTGTTAGAAGATAGTGGTTGCATTTATCATAGAATCTCATATGATTTTAATGTTCATATGATAGAAACTTCAATGGAAGAGAGCCTTATAGGTGGCATTCTGTTCAACAGAAGATGAAGCTTTTTTTACAACCAACAGACAAAAGCAGTAGGATGAATGTTATAAATACCTTTCAGTCAAGTATATATTACTGTGAAGATGTCCGTTATGGAAAACTATCTGCAAAAACATGCTTATATAATGCATGCATAGATCCCTTGTATAAAGATTTTTTTTAACAGTAGGGAAAGAAGCATATGGTCAGTAATTAGTGATCTCTTCTTGGCCATATATTTTGTACTGATAAATATCACTCTTCCAGATATCTTGAAAATCACTTTCCAGTATTTTCAAAATTCTGTCACATATAACACATTTTAATAAATGTAAGATCCTATCTGTTTTGCTTGGCTTCATTTTTCTTTCTTTTTTTTTAAACATTTATTGTATTGGAGCATTTTGTCATATCACAATCATTTCTGGGGCGAAAAAGTACCCCTTCCTATTGAATGGTATCTTATAAGAAAAACAATTATGCAGAAATATCTTCTCACAGAGATTACATCTGACAATTATTATAATTATGGGAGGTCTCTTGATCTATTTGAGATGGTAAATTGATGTACAGAGAGAAATAAGATGACCCTTCTCCCTTATAACAGTTGCCCAGGCAGGATCCTTCAGGTCTAAGAGGTATATCCCTTCAGGACCCACCTGGGGTTAATTGATATGTTGATTTGGGCTCTTTAGCTGGGATAATGCCTTGTATTCTGACTGGGATTTCTCCCTTCCCAAAACAAGCTTGAAACTGCTTTAGGAAGGTACTTTAAACTTTATATTAAACAAGAAGGATAAGGGTAAAGGACTGTGGTATAGGAGACCCTATTCTAATGATTACTAATGAAATCTCAACTGCTGGCAGATGAAGAATCAATGTAGCTTCCCTCTGGTTCAGTCTGGCCAGGACTAAACCAGAGTAGGTAAACTGCTGGGATATCTTTGACTTCTTGTTAAATAGATCTTCAGGCTTACAGTTGAGTTATTTCCACCCTTTCCACCCTCTTCTTCGTCTCCTGCCCACTTCCCGGATCCCTCCCGGGCCCTGGGAAGCCTAGATATCTAGACGATGAAACTCCTAATATCTAGGGGCAGTAGTCACCGAGGTGGTGGTCAGGTACAGGTTGAAACGGTATCTCAAATACAGGAAGAGTTTGCAGAGAGATGTTTGCACCCTCTCACTCCAAGACCAGGATCCACCGATCTCCAGCCTCAGCACAGGTCAAAGACCCAGAATTTCTGCTCAGGGTTCTCAACTGCCCCTCCTGCCTTTCGCATGACCTCCCTGGGAACATTCCATCCAACTGAATTATTTGTCAATCAAAGGTGATCTTCAAGCTCCCAGAGATTCAATATAACCCAATGCATATAACACTCTGCCCTAGTAGTCTCTTATCTCTACCAGGAGGAAAGTACTAGTTTTCATCATCTGATCTCCAAGACCTTCATTATCTTTTTAAATTTTTTCTTTTTTTATTATGACCTTTACAGACATCAACAGTTACATTCATTTCCACATATAAAGAACAGAAAAGAAAGACTGTGGGAAGAAACAGTGAATTTCTCTAATTTTCAGCTTATTTTTTATTAAAGTATGTAAATTTCACATAGTGGTGCCAACACTGCTCTACTTGTTTGTGTCTCCTTCTGAACCATTTTCTGCTCATGTCTTTAAATGTCTCATTTGTGCTTTTTTTCTTTCTCTTACTCTTTACATCATTATCCCTACCTATCCTGTTGCAACCGAGCCCCCCCCCCACCCCCACTCCACAAATAAAAGCTCTCCTTTGTAACAAATAAGTATAGTAGGGCTTGTATTCAAGGGGAATATGTTTCACTTGAGGATTACACAAACATCTTCTGACCCCACATATGTTCGCCCCATCCCCCCCATCTTTGGCACTCCACAGCCTCCCCTGCCTCCCACCAAAAAAAAAAAAAGCCTTTTAAAAATGAATGTGAAAAACTATGAACCTGAAAGCGGATAAGACTGCATCAGAGGGCAGACAACTGTGGCTGAATCTCCAGCACTTCCCTTTTTTCCCTTTTGACTATGGATAACTAAAGCTGAGGAAAGCAAAACTACAGATGAGGGGACCCTACTGTATAGTCAGGGAGTCAGTATGTACTTGTTAAGTGCGTACCTACTGTGTGTTGGGGACTGCACTTTTGGGGCTACCAAAAGAGACAGAGGATAGTCAGATCCTTGCACTTGAAATGCTCACAGCCTAATAGAGAAGACCATATGGAAACAGCTATGTACTTTCATGGGGTAAATTAATTAAAACACTGGGTTTGGAGAAAGGAGAAAAGGAGGACTGCTTGGACAAGGGATAACTGACAGGTAAACACAGGAAAATCAACTAGGGATGTGAGGTTTGGGGAATGGCAGCTGGTCAGTTAAACTGACATTTTCTCAGCCAGAGATACTTTACTTAATATGAGAAAGAAACAACAGGAAGTAAAAAAAAACAACACTTTTAATAGCTAATTTAAGGGTAAGAGGTGTGGGAGAGGTCTCACTACTCTAAAATATTTTGGACAGACTTCACATATCACCTATGGGATCAACTCAAGGTTAAAGGTCTGGGAAATCCCTACTCTCACACTATGCAGGCAGCCAGGACACAATGGGATCTCACGTAGATGGTTTGATGATCTTGAACAGTAGCTCAACTGTATCAGTCCAAGTATAATTCAAGAGCACAGGTTCCAGCCAAATAAATCTTCAGAGAAGTCAGAGAGACTGATCTTGCTTGGTCCACCAAAAAAGACAGTATTCTCAACCTGCTCTCCTTGATCTTGCTAGTTGAGATGTTCCAGATGTTGCTTAGAGATACCCAAAATCCACAGACTCAGGTCAGTGGTTCCCCCAACTCCTTCAAACTCCAACTGCCCTTAGAGTCCTTTGTGTTCAGTCCCTTGCTGTGTTCCAGGTTGGAATTTTAGCTCCTGCCAGCCTGCTTGCCTAAATTTCTAAGTCTGTTTTTAAAGCCTATTTCCTTTTACAGTTCAAACAAGATATAGACAGCATAAACTGGTGATGATCAGTAGAGGGAAGACACTAGCATTAGGGGTAATAAGAAAAGGCTTCTTACAGGAGATAGGATTTTAACCGGTACTTGAAGGAAGCCAGAAGGCTGAGATGAGAAAGGAGAAAATTCTAGGCATGGGGAACAGCCAGTAAAAATGCATTCAAGATATGATATATCTTTCTGTGAGGTGTCACCAGATTACAGAGCATGTGTGGGTGAGTAAGGTATAAGAAGACTGGAAAGGTAGGAGAAGGCCAGTTATCAAAAACTCTGAATGCCAAACAAGATCTTCTTTTTGATCCTAGAGATGATAAAGAACCACTGGTGCAGACTGAAAAGGGTCCATGAGAGAAGTCACTTTAGGAAGATCAATTTAACAGATGAAGAATGGACTGTAGTAGTAGACAGAAGCTTGTGACAGACAGATCACCTAACAGGCTATTATAGCAGTTTAGGGGTGAGGTGATGAGAACCTGTAGCAGAATACCAGGGAGATGTCAGTATCAGAGGAGAGAAGAAGCTCACATACAAAAGATGGTACAGAAGTAGAATTGGCAGGAGGTTGGGTGTGGGGAATTAAGAGCAAGGAGTTGAAGATGCCACCTAGGTTGTCAACTTGGGGAATATGGAAGGCTGGTGGTACCCTACTTATTTCACTCTATATCAGTTTATATTCATCCTACCATATTTCTCTGAATTCCTCATAGTTATCATGGCTTACTGCATGATAGTATTCCATTTTGCTCATATACCCTAGTTTTTTCCAGCCCTTCTCTAATTTATGATACCTACTTTGTTTCCAGTTTTTTGCTACCACAAAGAGTGATGCTATGAATATCTTGGCATATATTATTGGACTTTTGTTTCTGCCTTGACTTCCTTGGAGCATATTCCTGCTATTGTGATCTCTAGATCAGAGGGTTGGTTTCATTTTTTAGGTACCTTTTCTATCTCCTTATACAATATATTGGGACATGAGGTACTAAAGTCCAAATGTACTATTTCAATTCTTATTTATGATGCAAATAGGTTGTTTGCTAGAGAGTTGGTAGCATTTTAAGATTTGTTTTCTCAGGTTCATCTATAACTGGCATTGGATGATCTGACTGAGATCTCAAACTAAGCTTTCTGTCATTTGATTTCCTTTCTACCTTTCTCCTATTTATGAGACATTGCTGTTCTTATTTTTATTTTTTATTTTTTTTTGTGCCATTCCCTTAGTGTTTGTATTCCAACTTGGTGTCACCTTTGGTCACCATGTCTTTCCACTGAAGTAGCTCAATAGTTTGTTGACTGAGGTAGTTTCTGGACTTTTTTTTTTTACCTTATTTGTGTGGTGATTGCTTTATTATATTAATTAAATTTCCATGGGAAATGACAGTCCATATCCTTATCTTTTCTCTTATCCACTTCAAAACAGTAGCATCAGTAGCTTGCTTGACTATATCAGATTTTAGCTCTTCTCATTGCTCATAGTGTCTTTGTATCTTTATCCTTTCTTCTACTATGATATTGATTTTGACCTCTCCTTTAATGAGTTGGTGATATGACTACAGATGGACAGCCATTCAGAACTGACTCCTACATTAGTTATTTCCTCTCTATTAAGGTAATTTCATTTTTTTGTAACATTTGGTGTTTGTCTTTTCCAATACTTTCCAACTGTCTTCTGGATAACAACAATAACAAATGACATTTGTATGGTGCTATAAAGTTTTGTAAAGTACTTTAAATACATTATTGCATGTGAACCTCACAAGAAGACTATGAGGTAGGTACTTCAGGTATTAGTATCCTACTAATACTCTCAGAATTTAAGTAATTTACCCATAGTCATACAACTATTATTGGCATGTTAAAGAGTAACTTAAAGTTTGTCTATATATTAAAAATATTATAATATCATATGATATATATGTAATTAATGTATAGTTTATAGTAGCTTATACTCCAGCACTCTGTTCACTCTCTAATACAGGTGAGAGGCTTTAAGTAGACTATAAGCGTTGGTTTCTTTAATGTCTTAGCCTACAGTCATATTTTTTCCAACTTTTTATGTTGTCATCATCATCGTCATCAGTGAACACATGTACATCGAAGTCACCAAATATTAAAATATGTGTTGGTTTGGTTTGGAGAACCTTACCATTTTTCATAGGATTTCTCTTCATCCATTTCCTCTGCTATTCTCTACAACAGATGTTAAGCATAAACTGCAATCATTTTCTAGTTAGTCTTTTTGCTTATGCTTATTATGAAGACTGCAATACAAGATGTCTTAGTATCCTATGAAATGATGTTTCTCATTACCTTTCTGTGTACAATAAAATCAACTTTTCCATTTTCTCAAAGGAGAACTTGTAAGCCATTCTCCCACTTAATGGCACCTTTCTTACATCTTCTTGTTTTATTTATAACAAGAAATGACTGCGTTTATATATGTCAGTCTCTGCAGTCATGTTGACTCACAGGTTATTGGACAAGAATCTCACATTTAGACTACCAACAGTTAAATTAATTTAATAGATACTCTAAAAACTGCTGATTTAGACTCCTGCCTTGCTTTCTGCTACTCTGACAGTGTTGCTCCAGAAGAAAGGATTTGCCTCCATAATATTCTGCATAATTTTATGTTTTTTTTCCTATGTTACTTGGGTTTCCTTGGCCAAATTAATTCACCTCTTATGATCAATTTGTCACCAGAGCCATATTCAAAATTTTGCTCATATGGTAGAACCCACAAGAGCTTGTGATCTTCTGGCATAGCCTTTGAGAACTTGGGGTCACTTATTCCATGATGAGACATTGACATTTAATTTGAAATTGTATTCACTCTCTTTCTTTTGCCATTTGAAGGGTTGAAGCCAGGCCCTATAGCAAAACCTGAGCATTATTTGTGAGGAGTGATTTGATGTCTTTCTTATTTAGTATTCCATATTCTACAAAAACCAGTTATTTCTTGTGATAAATTAATACTCTGTTTATCTTCGGGTCTCTCTATATCTTCCAGCTGGTTTCTTTTTAGGGCCATGTGGGAAACCTAGCCCCATATAAGTTGGTGGCTAGGTAAAACTTGAAGCAGTCTTTTGTGGGGAACCAACTGCTTGATGATTATGAATGGGCTCTCCAGAGTTTCCTCTTCTGGCTTTCTCTTATTTCCTGTCCTTTGAATCCTAAGAGGGATCACTTAAATGGAGGATCTGAAAAATGATTCATTGGAAGAATTTGTTCTAAGAGGAAGAATACTATAGGCCCTTTTTAAGGGAAGATGGGTATTAGAGAGAGACAGACCTCTTTACAAGCAATTGTTAGATGGAGGGGTTCCAAGGATAATCAGAATAATATATTGCATTTTGTGCAGCACTTGTTGCTTTCTAAAATCTTTCTCAGCCAGCATATAATTTGAACCTCACAATAGCTTTGTGATACCATCAAGGCAGGGATTATTAGTGCCACTTTAGGGCTCAGGAAACTTGAGATCTTGAAAAACTAAGTGATTATCATAAGAGCATACACAGATTGATGGTAGAGTTAAAACTCTTGTCTCCTAACTTAGTCATAAATGGTTGACTTTAGTGGACAGAGACAAGGCATTATGGAATTTATAGCTGGAAGGAACCTTAGAGATAATCTAGACTAACTCCATCATTGGACAGATAGGAAACTAAGGCCCAAAAGGTGATTAAAGTGCCCCGAAGATTAGCTTATCCTAATAAGTAATAGAAACAAGACTTGAACCCATGTTTTCTAACACCAAATCTGTTTATTAAAGAAACACACATTAGGGGAGGAAAGCCTTTATCTTACACTAAATTGCCATAGACACAAGCAGCATATATATTGTGCCAAACTAACAAAAGCTTTGAACTGAGTTTTTTATTCTTTATATTTTATCCAAAGCTATCAAGACAAGAGATCTTTTTGTTCTCACTGTTCTCTTCCCTCCCTACCCCCAAAGTGTATGAATATTGATTGAACTTACTAATTACCTTCCTAAAGTTACTGCTCCTCCAAAGGCTTGATGCAGTGTGTTAATTGCTCAGATATGTGCCCTTTAAGTGCTATGTAATTAAATGCAAGAAGCTGAAGTTAATGTGATGTTAGATTGCTCATTTAAATGCCAGAGTTAGAACGAGTGAAAGTGAAGGTTCAAATAGTGAACTCGCCTACACTGCCTGAATTGCCAGTTACTACTAGTTTGAATGTTGGAATGAGATCTCTTAATTTATCTTGTTTCCTTTGTGCCTGACTTCAATTTAGAGAGTATGGCTTTCTTTTTGTGGCATTTTTTTGTCTACATATTTGCCTACATACTCTTGGAAACATATGTGTATATTTCTGGTTATGTATTTTTATTTGCATATTCATAATTTTTATGGTTCCACTCCTACCTTAGATTGCTCTTTTTTGGACTTCTTTGTTTGCCCTGTGTTCCTGTTTATATTTTTGATTTGCAAAACATTTTGGAGTATTGTATTCCATATGTTGACTAGTCCTTATTTAAAGAGATATTTTCTTTTACTTTAAAATGACTTCCCACCTTGCAGGGAGAATACACTAAGTCTTGATATTCTAAGTCTTATTAACATTTATTCAAGTTTCTTTGTATTTCTGTAAGTCCCAAGTATATCTTTGTAAGCTAATTCCCAGATATTTTATATTTATTTTGAATGGAATTCTTCATATTATAATTCCTATTTGTTTTTGTTAATATAGCAAAGAAATGCTTTGGAGTTTGTGGAGTAAATTTCTTTTTATTAGTGGTATTAATCACCTTATTTAGTTTCTTTGTTCATTCTTTAGAGTCTTCTGTGAAGAGGGCTAATTTTATCTCTTCCATTGTTTATGCCTTTAATTTTGTTTAATTAATGTTATAGCTAGTATTTCTTGAACTGTCAAGTAGTAACAGGGATTTGGGCATTCCAGAGAGCATATCAGCTCTGATGAATTTAATTATCATCTCTAAATTGATGACTCCCAAATCTATATATTCAACTTCTGTCTCTCTCCTGAGCTTCAGTCCAGTATTACCACCTGCTTGTTAGACATTTCAAATTGGATGTTCCATAGGCATCTTAAACTCAGCATGTCCAAACAAGATTCACTGTCTTTTCCTACAAACCCACCTCTTTTCTGGACTTCCCTATTTTTGTCATGGATCCCCCCAGGTTTATCAACCTTGGCACCCTCCTCAACTACTTACTCTCACTCATTCCACATCAGACCAGTTGTCAAAACTTTGCATTTCTACCTCCACAATTACCCTTCCATCTACCCCCTTCTCTCTACCTACCTAGTCACCAACTGGTTCAGGCCACCTTCATAATCTCTTACCTGGATTTCAGATATTCTTCTTATTAACTTCCTGCCTCAAACTTCTTGTCACTTTATTCCATCCTTTACCCAGTTGTCTGACTGATTTTCCTAAAGCATAGGTTTGAGTAGGTGACTCTCCTTCTCAGTAAGAATTAATGGTTCTCTATTACTTCAAGGATCAAATAGAAACTCCCCACTGGCATTTCAAGCTCTTACCAACCTGGCCCCAACTTACTTTTCCAACATTATTATACTATACATTATTCCTCTTCACATTCACTATGGTCAAATGAAACTGACCTTCTCCCTGTCCCTCCAATACAACACTCCATTTCCCATCTCCTTGACTTTGTGAGAGATGTCCTGATAAAATATAAACTCCTTTAGAGAAAAGTTTATTTAATTTCTGTCTTTGTATTTCTAATACCTAGCACAATGCCTGACACATAGTAGATAATAAATGCTGATTAATTGGTTGATTGATACACCAAGTGAAGGTCTAACTAGTAACTAATATAACACTTCCTCATCTAGCATGTGCTTTTTCGTATTATAACACTAATGAGTTTGTTTTAACCTTACTCTTATTTTTCTTATATTTTTATATAATATTTTATTTTTCCCCATTTACATGTAATAACAGTTTAAAAATGTTTTCCAAAATTTTGAGATCCAAATTCTCCCCTTCCCTCCTCTGAGGTGGTAAGCAATTTGATCAAGCTTATATATGTGTGATCATGCAAAATATATTTCCCACTTAGTCATGTTGTAAAAGAAGACTCATATAAAACAAAAAATAAACAAACCAAAAACTACTTACATAAAAATTAAAATGAAAGATAGTATGCCTTGATCTGCATTCCGACTTCCATCAGTTTTTTCCTCTGGAGGTGAATAGCATTTTTCATACTAAGTCCTTCAGAATTATCTTAGATGATTGTATTGCTAAGAATTGCTAACAGTTGATTATCATACATATTGTTTTTGTGTGCAGTTTCTCCTGGTTCTGTTCATTTTACTGTATCAGTTCATGTAGGTCTTCCCAGGTTGTTTTTTTTTTTTAAACCCTCCTGCTCATCATTTCTTAAAGCAAAATAGTATTCCAACACAATCATACACAACTTGGTAAGCCATTCCCCAGTTGATGGACATCCTCTCAGTTTCCAATTCTTTTGCCCCCACAGAAAGAACTGCTATCAATATTTTTGTTTAAATAGGTCCTTTTCCTTTTTTTTTTTTTTTTGGACCTCTTTGAGATACAAATCTAGTAGTGGTTTTGCTATATCAAAGAGTATGCCTAGATTTATAGTCTTTTTTTTTTTTAACCCTTAACTTCTGTGTATTGGCTTATAGGTGGAAGAGTGGTAAGAGTGGGCAAGGGGGGGTCAAGTGACTTGCCCAGGGTCACACAGCTGGGAAGTGTCTGAGGCCGGATTTGAACCTAGGACCTCCTGTCTCTAGGCCTGACTCTCAATGCACTGAGCTACCCAGCTGCCCCTGATTTATAGTCTTTTGAGCATAGATCCAAAATGTTCAGAATGGTTGGATCAGTTTGTAACTCCACCAACAATGCATTAGGAGTCTTGTAATCAATTTCGACTAGAGACTATTCTCCAGACCTAGTTTGCTGTGCCTATTGTAAGAATAAAATATTTATCAGGACAATGACTTAGAGAATTATCTGGGGTTTTGTGCTATTGATGTAGTGGATACCAGATTCTTCATTTGATTTAGGTTTTAGAGGTTGTGATAAGAAATAAAATGAAATTCTTAAATATGTTTAACAGTCCTATTGCCTTCCTGAGCCTTCATTGTAAAAAAGAGTCAGAGAAAACTGGCAGCATCTAAGTTAACCCATTTCTTTTACTCTTAAACAGCCATGCTATATTTTCCTTTTTATTTTGCTTTCTCCCTTTAAAATAATGTTAAACATTTATTTAAATTTGGTCAGTCTTCCAACTGAATGATTAATCTTGACATGTTTCTCTTTCTTTCCAACTCTAGTTGAACTTTGATCTGGACCGGGGCATATTCCCAGTAGTGATCCAGGCTGTTGTAGATGAAGGAGATGGTAAGAAATATTTTTTAAAATTCACTTCTCCCTTAAATAAGCCTCTTTCTAAGGGCAAGGTCCTCAAGAAAGAATTTACTTCAAGTCCCCCCAAAACAGTGGTCCTTTTTATTCCCCAAAGAAATCAAAGTGAGTCCTTTTTGTTATTTTTTTATTTGAATTGCATATTTTTCATTTTCATGGACAACTTACTTTATAAAGGAAACTAGTTGAGGTGAACAGATTTGCATTTTGAAGTTTTCAATTACACTAACCAAGCAATCAGAGAAAGAGAAATGGCAGCAAGGCCTAGAAACTTGTCTAGGGTAAATACCATACTGGATGTGGAATCAGGAAGACGTGGATTCAAATCCTAATTCTGATACCCTTTGATTCTAGAAAAGTCACTTTTTAATCTCTCAATGTCCCAAGTAATTATCTGTGAGATATAGAGACTGTGTTGATCTGCATTAGTAAAAGGAGTTTCTTTCTATACAGAAAGTTTTTTACACTAATGAAATTATATATTTTTTCTTCTGACAAATATTTTTGAGGATATTACTGCCTTATGGGTAGAATTCCTAAATGGAGCCAGCAGCGTTCCCCCCAAACCTCAGGATGAGAATTTTGACCCATTTCACAGCCCCAGATAGTACACCATTATCAGTTCTTGTCCATTATCTTTCGTAAACTTCCTCTGGGCTGAATCCCAGGATCCTGTATTCCCTAACTCCCAGAGTAACAGCTGTGTATTTGTATCAGCAGGACCTGCCAAAAATTTCCCTTCATGAACAGAGTGTGAGGTAGCAGATGTAGTGTCAGCCACGGGCAGTTATGTGTAAGCAGCCTTGGAGGACAGGTGAGGTTTGGTCATTGAAGAAAGACTCGTAGACTACTCTGGGGGAAGGGGTCCCAAACCATGCCAAACCCACAACAGACTCAGTCTCCTGGTGTGAGAATTTGGAAAGAGACAAACCTTAAAAGATGAGGGTGGAGAGTGGGAAAGATGGAAAAACAGCTTTTATGGAATGGGAAACTAATCTGGTGCTTGTCCTATTCTTAGATAGGAGAGTTGGACTCATGCTAACTACAGCTTCTCTCTTTTTCTTCCTGGTAGTTGTGGAAGTGACTGGTCATGCCCATGTGCTATTAGCTGCTTTTGAGAAGGTAAATGTGGTCCTACTAATATTTCCTTTGCCTACTTAAATTTCCATTGCTCACGGACTATCAGTGAAGGCATAGCTGATGCGGAGTAGCTATTTAATAAAGGTTTGCAGAATCTAAGAGGTGGCCTTTGGTTAAGTCTAGAGACAGGTGAGGAATAGGTGAGCCTGCAGTAAGCAGATGAGGGGGTTTAGGAGAGGCAGCTGTCAATCAATAAGCATTTATTAAGTTCCCATCATGTGCTAGGTACTGAGCTAGACACTGGGGAGACAGACAAAAATTATAACAGTCTCTGCCTTCAAGGAGTTTATTTAGGGGAAGACAGTGTGTACACAAGAAATTCTGGGGAAGAAAAGAGAGGCGCAGTAGGAGCAAGAGATATTGGGAAAGGCCTAATGTAGTAGGAAGGAGTAATTGAGCTAAGCTTTAGTGGAAACTAAGAATTTTTAAAAAGGTAGAAGTGAGAAGGGACTACATTCTAGGCATGAAAGAATAAATATATGTGAAGAACAGTAAGAAAACAAGTTCGGCTGGCCCAAATAGTGTGCAAAATGGAGTGATATATAATTAAGCTTGAAATTAGGTTTAGGCTTGGTTGTTAAGGGTTTTAAAAATCAAATAGAAGAGTTTACATTTGATCCTAAAGACCACTGAAAAAATATATATTTGATCCTAAAGAGAGCCAATGAAATAGGACAGGATAATCATGTGGAAATAAATTTGACATCTCTATGCCAGATGGATTAGATTGGGGAGAGGTCCAAGTTAGGTGACTAATGCTACACAAAGCAAGAGATGATGAGAACACAAATGGGAGCACTAGCCCTGGAGCTTGACAGAAAGGGGTGGATGTGAGAGATATTTCAGAGAGAGAATTAGGGAACCAAGCAACTGATTTGTGGGGCAAAGGAGAATGGGAAGTCAAGGATGAGTCCCTGGATGCAAACTTGAATAATCTGAACTATTGTGGTATCCTAAACAGAAATTCAGCCAAGGGCTAGATTTGGGCAAAAATGTAAGAAGTTCTGTTTTGGATATGTAATATACCTGTGTAAACTATGCTTTGGGAATTAAAATTTTAAGGGCATATGTATGGGATCACAGAGCCAAATGAAAATATGACAGAAAGCTGGGAAGTATTTACATTTTAGGTATTTTAGATGTGAGAAGCCAGAGAGAGGGAGGAAGTTTGGGTCAGTACAACCATAATTAGAAGAGAAATTCATGGAAAAATAATCATCTCAATTTCATGACAGAACTAAGCAAGAGGAAAGGATTATATAGTCGGCTCTTATAGCATCCATCTAAAAAGGTTTTGCAGGAGAGGTAGATTTTCAGAAACTGAATGATAAGAAAAAAGATGGCTTAGGTTGCAGGCAGGAATTATCCTGCTTTGAAGAAAGCTCAAAGGTATTATTCTTATTGCAGAGAGAATAAGCCAGTCTGAATTGATAAAAAAGAGTTAGAATTTTTTTTAAAGGAATGCATTTATTTTTATATATTTGTTTTAAAAATTATATAGTAGTATTATTAAAAACCCTTACCTTTTATCTGAGAATGGATACTAAGTATCAGTTCCAAGGCAAAAGAACAGTAAGGGCTGGGCAATTGGGATTAAGTGACTTGCCTTGCATCACAGAGCTGGGAAGTGTCTGAGGTCAGATTTGAACCCAGGATCTCCTGTCTCCAGGCCTGGGTTTCTGTCCAATGAGCCACCTTACTGCTCCTATTATATGTTATTTTAACATTTTAACATTATCACAACCTCTAAAACATTTTTTTGAAACCCTTACCTTCCATCTTGGAGTCAATACTGTGTACTGGCTCCAAGGCAGAAGAGTAGTAAGGGTAAGCAATGGGGGTCAAGTGACTTGCCCAGGGTCACACAGCTGGGAAGTATCTGAGGTCAGATTTGAACCCAGGACCTCCCATCTCTAGGCCTGGCTCTCAATCCACTGAGCTGCCTTCCCCCCCCCCCCCCAAAAAAAAAAAAACAACCATTTTAACATTTCTTATTAAGCAAACACAAAACCCAGATTGATCCTCTCTTCACTATGGCCTTTCTAGGAGCTCTGTGAGGGGCTCCCTGTGTGTTTGCAAATGTGCTCTGGGGCGGCCAGGTATCATAGTGGATAAAGCACCAGACCTGGAGACCAGAAGTCCTGGGTTCAAATTTGGTCTTGGACACTTCACTTCCTAGCTATATGACCCTGGGCAAGTCAGGTAACTCCCATTGTCTAGCCCTCACCCTTGGAACTGATACTTAGTACCAATTCTAAGAAGTGTTAAAAATAATAATAATTTAACTCTGAAGGAATAATTGAGCCTAGTACCTTGCCTTGTCCTTAATGCAGATAAAACCTCTACTTTATCCTTGGTGCTTCCAAACACAGCTTGAATTCTATTTTCATTCAGAAATTTTTCTTTGTATTTTTAAGTGTCTTTTGGTTATGTCCTCAGCTAGATTATTAGCTCCTTAAGAGTAAATGAGGCCTTTGCATTTTGTCTCCCACAAAGATTAACACAATGCCCTTTCACACAACAGTCACTCACTCAGTGTTGTTGACTCAGTGACTATTCTTGATGAATCAGAGAAAAGGCCAAGGAATGTTCCCAGCCATCGTATAGAAAAAAGGAAGAAGAGATTTGGTCCTTTTTTTAAAAAATTTCCCCAGAAAACCATTACTCAAAATATGATCATAGTTGACCTTGAATATATAAGTTTTTCTAATTAAAGATCTTTCTTCTCTACAGCATGTTGATGGCAGCTTCTCTGTGAAACCTTTAAAACAGAAACAGATTGTAAGTGTTCTCTTTTTTTTCATTTAAAAAGTTTTAAATATTATAAATGAATTTGATTTTAAAAAAATAACAATTCATATTTATTAATGTTCTTGGGCCATATTATCTTTTTTAGCTAAAATCTCTATAGTGAGTTTACCTTAAATGTTCATAAAAGGAGACAGAGAAGATGTTCCTCTTCTAATATTTTTCCTTAAAAAAAAAATGCTCACAAGTACTGAAGCAACAAATCACAGATACTATATTGCTTACCATAGACATGCTGCTGGTGAGAGGATAAAGCCATGTTGGTGAACCTATGGCATGAGTGCTGGAGGGTATTGCTCCCCTCCCCCTTTCCACCACAATTGAGGACATTTCTCCCATGGCCCACCCCTCTACCCAGCAGCCCAATGGGTGCTTCCTCCCTCCCCTGCTTGGGAGGTGGCTCACATGCAGCATGAAGGGGCAGTTTGGACACTAGATCTCTAAAAGGTTCACTGTCACTGGGATAAAAGATGAGAAAGTGGAAGAAGTAGGTTGTGCAATCCCAGCCAAATGGACCAAACCTGGCATTTTCCAGAGAAAATTAGACAGTTATCTTTATTAAAGTCAACAGTTCCTATAGAACAACTGGCTCTGTTCTTTAAAGCCTGAAGCTGTGTTTTTTGACAGTCTTTTGGTAAGTTCCCCTCCTACCTTGTTTCAGGATGGATTTCCTTATGCCAGAGGATTGTTACAAAACAAGCTCTTTCTGGAGATGGCCAGTTGAGGGAAGAATTCACTTAAGTTGAGCCATCTTTGATTCCTATATTTCAATTTTCCCAAATTCAAATGCCATTGAGAAGTGATTTTTTAAAAATTGGAGCTCTTAATAAGTTAAACAGAACCAAAAGAACTATGACTGTAGCAATATAAATGAAAAGATCACTCAAAGTAAACCCTTCTTGAATAATTGACCAGATAATCAAACTAAACTATTTCTTCTTTGCAGAGAAGCAAGACATTCTTAGGGCAAAACATCATTTTCAGATATAGCCACCATGTGGAATGTTTTTACTTAACTCTTTTTCTTTGCTATAAGCAGGATTTGTTTTAGCAGGGTAGAGAGAGTGAGGAACAGAATATTTCGAGAAGTAGCTAATATAAAAACAAAAAGCATTAATAACAAAATATATTTTTAAAGGGGGCAGCTGGGTAGCTCAGTGGATTGAGAGCCAGGCCTAGAGACGGGAGGTCCTAGGTTCAAATCTGGCTTTAGACACTTCTACCTACCCTTACCACTCTTCTGCCTTGGAGCCAATACACAGTATTGACTCCAAGACGGAAGGTAAGGGTTCTTTAAAAAAAAAAAAAAAAAAAAGCAAATTATAAAGCCAGCTAGGTAGCAGAGTCTCTTAAATGCTAATTGCCTAGCCCTTGCTGCTTTTCTGTATTTGAATTGATACTAAGACAGAAGGTAAGGGTTGTGTGTGTTTTTTTTTAAAGAATTGTAAAAGGTATGCTTTTAGTGCTTCCTTTTTTAATAGATACTTACTGGCTGACTTTATTGCAGTTGGTCATTGAAATAGTTCTTTGCAGGAGTTCAGTTTTCCACTCTGATTTCAGCTCTAGTGTAGGACTGGAAAAATATTTTGAATCAACAAGGGGAGAAGGGTAAGTACCAAAGACACATGCCCATAATGCCCAAAAAACAGAGGCTTTGTCAGAGACACCAATGTAGAGGATTCCAGAAATTCTGGAAGGCAGAGAAAGAGAAAAACAAAAACTTGTATACCAAAAGAGCTTTAATTTTTTAAAGTGGAATCTGTCAGTAAAGTTGAGCAGAGATACAAGTATGTTTGGGGGAAGAAAGAAAGGTCTAGTGGAGCACAGAATTGTAGAAACTTAGTTTCAGATATCAAGAACTGGTCTTCAAAAATAATTTTTGAAAGTGGTTAGTGTATAAGCAAAGATGATTGGTGAGGTATATCATATATTTAAAAGAGGCTCAATAGCCTCTCAAAAAATTTATGGATATCTTTTTTTTAATTATATCACTTGATTTCCCAATATATTCCTCTCCTCCCCCTTTTGCTATCCAAAGAGTTATTTTCTATAATAAAAAAAAGAAGAGTCAGGCCTAGAGACAGGAGGTCCTAGGTTCAAACCCGGCCTCAGCCACTTCCCAGCTGTGTGACCCTGGGCAAGTCACTTGACCCCCATTGCCCACCCTTACCAATCTTCCATCTATAAGACAATACACCGAAGTACAAGGGTTTAAAAAAAAAAAAAGAAAAATAAAAAAAGAAAAACAAAAAGAAGGGGGGGCACCAAGGAAAGAAAGCAATTCATCAATACCAACATATCAGCTAAATCAAATAATTTATAAATGAATGAAAAGCATTACGTAAATGTTTACTATTTGGCAATCATGGTTTCCTGGGGCTGAAGGTATAAATACTAAAACAGTCCTTACTCTTAAAGTACTTAATATTTTAGTAGGGGAAGACAACATATTCAAGAGAATGAGTGGTGTCCAAGAAAGAGTATTTTGGTTTACAGAACCACAAAGATAGTTAGAGGACCTATATGGAAGTCAATGAACTGGTCTGGAGGATGGTGCAGAAGTGGCCAATGTGAGCAGTTAGATGGGATTTGAAGCCATGTTCCTCTATCTTGAAGTCTTCCACCTCTTTAGATGGAGCAATGCCATTCTTATATCTCTTCTTTGGTGTTAAGAATAGTCATTATAATTATACAAGATTCTTAGATTTTTATTATTTTTCTTTCCATTTCAATTGTTTTTATCATTGTGCATTTTCTTTTCCTAGTTGAGCTTATTTCATTTTGCATCAATTCATAAAAGTCTTTTCCAGGCCTCCTTATATTCTTTATTCCATTACATTCCTGTAGCACAATTTGTGTAGACTAGTGATGGCCAAACTTTTTAAAGAGGGGGCCAAAGGAAAGGAAATGCTCATCTGTCAGGCTGTTTCTAAAGCAACTCTTTTGAACTTTTATTATATTGAATCGCAGCTGGATAGAACATTTCAGGGGGGCCACATCTGGCCCGTGAGCTGTAGTTTGCCCATCACTAGTCTAGACATTCCTCAGCCAATGAGCATCTGCTCTGTTTTCTAATTACTACAAAAAGTGCTATTATAAATATTTTGGAATATGTTGGACCTTTCTATCTTTGGTCTCCTTGTATTTGCTTTGTAATGAGATCTCTGGATCAAAGACATTTTGGTTATTTTCTTAACATTCCACATTGCTTTCTGGTGGAATGGCTGATATAGTTTACAGTTTCCATCAAGTATATTAATGTGCCTATCTTTCCAGTGCTCTGCCAGCATCAACTATGTCATCTTTGTCAATTTGTTGGTGGAACCTCAGAATTATTTTGATTTGCATTACTGTTAGTGATTTAGTTTTTAAGTTTGTAATTCTTTCGAGAACTGTTTGTTCATATTTGACCTTTTATCCTTTGGGAAGAAACTTTATATATTTAGTATTTAGCTTAGTGTTCTTTAAATGGCAAATTGTTTGAAAGTCCCTTTCCAAAGAAATAATAACCTATTATCATATATGGGGAAAAGATGATAAAATAGTAACAACTTAGGATGTCATTTGAATCCCCTGAAATCCCAAGCCAAAAAAGTATGAGAACTAACTAGATATCACATCTGCTAATAGGAGAAAATATTCTGGTCCCTAATAATTGACATTCATCTTAAGGCATTATTTATAATTTTAGAGACTATCATTGGCTTACAGAGATGGCACCACAGTGGGTTCACTGTCCCCACAAAAAAATTTCTTTGAAGAAATGAGGATGAGTTTGCATCTGCATGGCCAGTCCTACTGTGACCAAAAATATTAATTCCTGAGGTGACTATTTTAGTCTAAAAGACACTCCATGACTGGGGAATAGAGTGCAGCTAATTGGGTCATACAGTGGGTGAACTCAAGATCTTGACTTCATTAGTACTATTTTCTAAGTAACCAGGCCAGCTTAACTGGCTAAAGACACTGGACAAGAGAAAGGTCAAATTCAGAAGCTTGAAATCTCCTGAGCTTAGCCCAAAAAAGATGAAAATGTAATTGGGAAATGTTTAGCAAAATAAATTAAAATATTATCAAATATACTGTATTTAATTTGTGGTTTTCTAAGTTAAGATACAGCCCATAGTGATCTCTTTCTTTTTGAGCTTGTCACCTCAAGTCAGAGCTGGAGAATATTTTTTTCAACATGTTATCTTCTAGCCTTAGCTGGACCCATTTCCTTGGTCTAAGGTAGGAGTTCTTAATTTAGAGCCCATTACTTTGTTTTAAAAAAAAAAATAGGTTTTGACAACTCTTTTAATATAATTTATTTCCTTTATAAGCCTATGTATTTTATCTTATGCTTTTTAAAGCACTATTTTGAGAACTCATAAGCTTCCTTAGACTACCACAGGAGTCCATGACACAAAAAAGTTAAGAGCCCCTGCCCTAGGGTATGCTTGTGCATGTTGAGCCCGCTAATTACAGTTTACCCATGTACCCTTTACTGGTCCCAATCCACAGTGACTAAGGCTGGAGCCTATCTTTTATTTCTCCTTCTCTTCATTCTTAGTTGTTTCAATGTCTCATTTATCTAGAGCAGTGATTCCCAAAGTGGGCACCACTACCCCCTGGTGGGTGCTGCAGTGATTCAGTGGGGCGGTGATGGCCACAGATGCATTTATCTTTCCTATTAATTGTTATTAAAAATTTTTTTTAAATAATTTCTAGGGGGCTAAGTAATATTTTTTTCTGGAAAGGGGGCGGTAGGCCAAAAATGTTTGGGAACCACTGATCTAGAGGTAGGTGTAGGACCAACACCGAATGCCATTTGACATGTTGTGAAGTTCCTTTCCTCTATAATTCTTTCCTTTATAAAATAACCCTTTCCTCTATAAATCGGGATTCCATATAAGGCAAAGTGGTAGAGAAAAAATTGATTTTGGTTTTGGTTTTCTAGGTGGATCGAGTCAGCTACCTCCTTCAGGAAATCTATGGAATTGAAAACAAAAACAACCAGGAAACCAAGGTATGTCTGTGAGTTAACAGCTGTATATTGACTACTACTTGTAACTAGGTTTTGAGTGATAAGATTTATTTGAGGGAGAGGGGATTGTAATTAATACCAAGATCTTGGCCTTTTGATTTTACATGAAAGTTAAGGTAGCTCCTGAATACACAACTCCAAGGCTAACTCACTTTTCTGTTGCCCTTAACCTCAAGGAAAGCTGACATTTTTTTCTGAATGAATTGAATGTGTATAGATTATTTTAGTTCTTTCCCCTCTTTTCTATCCCACCAGACACATAGATAGGAAGCGTAGTAACAAAAAGTTTCTGACATTTTTTCCTGTCATCCAATTGAGTAATGACTCTCTCTTCTGTCTTACAAGGTTTTCTAGTCACATAAGATGATTTTATGCTGTCTACCATTCAGGGATATGCTTGGGGGAGTTAATGTCTCTAAAAGACTTTGAACTCCTCTAAGGTATTTTCTTCCACAAAGCAATTTGCTACCAAACAGATCTATATTTGACCCTATTCGTGGGGTTTAAGTAATGAAATGCCAAAGGGATTTCATTATGAGATAGTACGTAACCCATGAAGTGGTCCCATGGCCCATCATGACATTAAACCCAATGTTATAGTGACTTACCAATGTCTAGAAGCATTGGGCAGGCCATTTCCTCCAAGAAACCTTACTTCCCCTCCCTCTGGGGAGACAGTGTCAGGCTGGTGAAAGTCTTTTATACTCCTGAATAAATATAGTCTGTAAGTCACCACCTGACCTGTTCTTCTGGGCCAGGGCTCAGTGTTTCTCATGCTGAGGTTTTGCCACAGGGTGAGCCGCATGTATCCACTTGCATGGTAGAGAACCCTTTACAGAATAGCAAGAGCAGGGCTGTCATGCTAATGCCAAGGGCTCAGGGTCTACCTTGTCCTGAGTTAATGATGACTCATTTGTGGTTTGCTTTTGCCCTTTCAGCCAAGAAGAATTAAATGTGAGGGGTTTAATAGACTATACTAAATTTCAGCTAGAGATTTAATAGGTGAGATAAATTATATTTTACCTTTAAACACCCAGCTTCAACTTTTTGGTCAGGCTTGAATTGTTCAGAATTTGTCTTGCACAAAGTAAATAATACTGCCAGCTCGGCTTGATGACTGGTGCAAGAGCTACAAATAAGAAGGACATACTCTGGTTGGTAAGGACCTGCCTTCTATATGGTTCTTTTCTCCTTGCATTGTATTCATCTGTTGCTTCCTGTTTACCCATGGAAACCTGCAGGAAGCTCACTTGGAAATCATTTGTTTTTTAGCCCTCTGATGATGAGAACAGTGACAACAGCAATGAATGTGTAGTGTGCCTGTCTGACCTTCGAGACACTCTGATCCTTCCCTGCCGACACCTTTGCCTTTGTAATTCATGTGCTGATACCTTGCGATATCAAGCAAATAACTGCCCCATCTGCAGGCTGCGTGAGTATTCTGGGAAAACGTGATCCTACTGGGACCCAACAGAAATAACTAGTCCTGCCTTTGTACACAGGCAGGGCTGCCTATGCTTGGTCTGTATGTATAGTTTGGTTTTTGATTTTTTAGTTTTTATCCATCATTTTATTTTTTATGTTGCTATCTAGTTCTTAGGTGTTAGCGGGTTCAGGATAGTAATGAAACAGTCTTCTAATACGATGGCAGGGGAGAAGGATAGGCTTCTACTTAGGTTTATTTCTAATATACTTATCCACTAAGAATGGAATGTTCCAGTCTTGAACTATACATACTAAAATATTAGTCCTGATGCTGCCATTGCCAGCGCCTATGAATTTGAACAAGTTGGCTCATTTGTAGACACTTTGATAAAGTTTCTGTACTCATTGGATTGTAGGAGTAAAAATGAATAAATATTCCTGATATTTTAAATTAAAGGATTTAATTATAACAAAAATGAGAGGGAAAGAGATTCCTTCAGCCAAGTGAGCAGAGCACAGAGACCCACACTTGCCACACTTTATCCAAAGCAAAGCCCAAAAAGAGCCCCACAGCAAGGGTCTCAGCCAAATTTATCTCCCAAATCTCTGTATGTCAAATGAGGACTTACTTAAAAGGATGCTGGGAATGTAGCTCAGGTGTGGCAAATTCTCCACCTGAACAGGATATATCTGGTGTCTTAGGCAGCCAGTTTCCTCTACTAATAAAACAGAAAGGACAGTGTAAGAACTTGTAAAACTTGCAAAAAATTTCCCTACTCTAACCTATAAACACAAAGAGATGAAATAAGTCTTCACTTTTTGAAAGTAAGCTTGGGTGGGGGGTAAGGAAATTAGAATTTCTTTCAGTCCCACTGCTTCTCAGCTTGGCATAACACTGCCTTCTCCATTGTCCTAAGTAATTTCTGTAATTCCCATCCTGCTGGGGCCATGATCCTAAGAACCCTTGCCTTCCTTTTCTGCTACAGCTCCCTGCTGGTGATAGAGGGCTCTGATTCTTTCTTATGAAAAGCTATAAATGAATTTATCAGGCTCAGAGTGTATTGTTGAGGGCACAGGCACAGATGTCAAGCCTCCAGGCAAAGCTGGGATGAAGGCTGAGTCACCAGATTAGGTATAGGAACACAGATCACGATTCAGGGAAAAGGAGAGGCAGAAAATAGAGATGAAGAATCAGAGACCCACGTTTGACCTGGGCTGTGTAAAGGCCATCCCAGCAGAGGCAGACCCAGAGGAATGAAGTACCTCATGGCAGCTGGTAAGCCCTTCTCTGCCATGACCTCAGGGAAGCTGGATGCTAATGGATGTGAATTTGAAAGTGAACAGTTTGGCCTGGCCCAGGAAGATCCTGCCTTGGCTACTGGAAAGCAGTGGCTGCTCTTTTCATACTGGTTTCTTGGTTCATAGCTGACCTTAGCAGTTTAGAATGTCTGTATTTCTCTTTAAGACTCTTTTATCTCAGGGGCAGCTGGGTAGCTCAGGGGATTGAAAGCCAGGCCTAGAGATGGCCCATCCTGGGTTCATATCTGGCCTCAGACACTTCCTAGCTGTGTGACCCTGGGCAAGTCACGTTTAACCCCCGTTGCCTAGCCCTTACCACTCTTCTGTCTTGGAACTGATATACAGTATTAATTCTAAGATGGAGGGTAAGGATTTTTTAAAAAAAGGTTAATTCTTTTCAAAACTTACTGCTCTAGATTCCATCCCTCCCTGCCTCAGGAAGCATTTGGCTGCCATAGGAACCCCTTCTTCTTCTTCACATTTCCCCATTTACTTGTTACTTCCCTTTGGCATTTTTATATGCCCCAAAAAATCTTGACTTCGCTTCTTTTCCCCTTGTAGTTCCTCATCCATTTGTCTTTTCTTTCTCTTTCACAGACAGACTTGCCTCATTTTTCTTTTTCTTTTTCACCACTCGCTCCATCCTTAACCACACTTATCAAGCTGGAAAAACTGTTCTGAGGTGACTAATGATGAGCAAGAAATCTTACCACAACTAAGAGGCAAATTAAAGACCTTTGAGACTTAGTGGTTTAAGACTCTGGGCTGGGATATAACCATGGAAGCATATACCCTATTCAAAAGAGACAGGAAAGGGGAGGAGAGAAGGATGAAATAGCATTATTTATGAAGAAAATGTACTTCTAAGGCAGCTAGGTAGGTGGCTCAGTGGATAGAGAGCCAGGCCTAGGGATAGCAGGTCTTGGATTCAGATCTGGCCTCTTACTCTTCCTTGCTATGTAAACCAGAGCAAGTCACTTACCCCAGTCCCTTAACGCTCTTCTACCTTGGTAGAACTAATACCTAGTATCAATTCTGAGACAGAAAATAAGGATTTTTTTTTTAAAAAAGGAAAACTACATACTACCAGTTATAACTTCAGAGGACTAATAAAAGAACATATCCCTCCCTTTCAAAAAAAGAAATAGCAGACTGGCCAAAACTAGGCATATATTTTCAGATGTAACCAAGGTGTGGATTGTCTTCTTGAATGTTATTTGTCATAAGGGAGAATATTCTTGGACAAAGGAGCCATTGGGAAGTGATCATGAAAGAAAAGTATCAATAAAAGTTTTCAAAAAGATATATGAGGAAACCTAGGAATCTGATAGGGGCAGTGTGGTATAACATTTTTGGGTGGAAGTCAGTGGAGGCAGAAGCAATACTTTACTTGGCATATATTACAGACCACCTAGATGGGGAAAATTCAGTTACTTGGACATCTACTTGTGCATTTTTTCTGGCACAAGCAGTCACTAATCATTTCTTGACTTGCCTTAACGATAATTTTGCCCTTCAAAAAGTGTATGGAACAACTAAGGATCTTGATCTTCTAGTCTAACTTTGATTCTAAGTAACATGATGGCATTGATTGCTGAGAAATGATGAGAGCCTTGGAGAAAAAAACGACTCCATCTTGGAATTTTTGCCAGACAAGAAGGCAGCTGAGAATTATAGAACCCTAGATTTGGGAAAGTAAAGGATTCCAAAAGGTTAATGAGTATCCTTTGGACCTAAACTCCACAGGGGATGTCAGCTCAAGAAGGATGGAAAGCTGTCATGAATGAAATTCTGAAGGCCCAAAGAGAATTTGAATGGGAAGGAAAAATGGGAGTGTTTTTAAGAAAACTACCATGGATACACAGAGAATTTACCAAGTGTGAAAATAAATGCAAGTAATGAAGAGTGAATATGTAAGCTCATAACAAGATACCATGAGGTTCATGCTCATAGTCCCATAGTATTAGAGCCTAGAATGCATTTAAGGTGGGTTAGGTGAGCTAAGGGATTAAAGCACCAACTTCTAAGCTTTTTTAAAAAGCTTCTTAAGGATCAAGGATACTTAGGCATCCTTGGGATCAAGAATCAAGAAAGGGATAGACTGGGGAAAGCCAGGGCTTCTCAATTCTTATTTTGCTTTTCTCTTTTCTACTGAAGAGTATGATCTTTGCAGGGGAACAGACAAGAGAATATAAAGCTTGTAGGTAGTTTTTATGTACTACAATTAAGGAGGTAGAAAGAGAATACTGAGCTTTTCTTGTTGAGTTCAAGTTAGTATTATACCCTAGGACAGTGTTGGGCAAACTACAGCCCATGAGCCAGATGTGGCCCCCTGAAATGTTCTATCTGGTCAGGACTTTATTCCTAATCTGACAAATACAACGAGCAGGATACAATACAATGAAACTTTGAAAGAGTTGCCTTAGAAACAGACTAACAGATGAGCATTTCCTTTCCTTTGGCTCCCTCTTTAAAAAGTTTGCCCATAACTGTCCTAGGTTATGTAAGAGGGAAATTTAGATATTTATATATATATAAGGTGTGGTCTCCAGGAATCAATCAGATCTAGATTGATTCCATAATTAAAATAGACCCAACTCAGGATGGCTTTTATGGAAGTTTATTTACAATTAGGAAGGTTGAAGATAGGGAAAAAGAGAGAGAGAAAAACTCTGATCTGGACCAACAGTGGCCCGGACCAGGTGAGAGTTAAGAGATTAATTAAACTAGGTTACTAGCCACAAAGCCTTAGCAATTAGAGAGGCAAAGAAGCCTCCTTTAGGGTGGAGACTCTAGAAATGCCAAGGTAGGCCCAAGGAAGCCAGCCTAACTTACCCACGTGATGATTCAGATGAGAAGCCACCTGAGATCTCCGCAGACATCCTTCAGCACCAAGTTCCAAGCACGAACTAACTCAAGGGGAAGTTACCATCGTATTTGAAAGATAGCAGCTTTCTCGTCACTTCCTGGAGGTCCACTTCTAATTCAAGTGGACAAATGGCAGCCTCTACACTAATTTGGACTGCCCAAAGGGCAATCCCTTGTTCTTGATTTGTTACTTATTGTCACGTGTGGGTAACTCATCTCTCCTCCCCACTAAGAGAGGTGGGGATGACATTATCTTTGATGGCTAGAGTTTTAACTATGAATGGGCGTGAGCTAATTCCATTTACATAGATATAGAAAGAATTGGTGAGTATGATTGTTGAACCATTCCATCATCAGTGAGCTTAGAAAGATCCTGAATCATAGAGAACTGGAAAGCTGTTGCAGAATTGGAGAAGCACTTGAGAAGGTCTTGATTTTTAAAAAGAAGAAAACAGAATCTGAAAATTATGGATGAGTAAGTTTTAATGCTTGGCAGTATTATAGAACATTTTTTAAAAGCATTATTAGTACACATCTAGAAGAAGAAGTGGTGATAATAAAGACATTCATGGCTTCATGAAATACAGGTGGTTTTTACTTTCCCTTTTTTGGGGGGGGGCATCATTACCACTGGTAGGTCAGGAAAATTTTTAGCTAAAGTTTACATAGAAATTTTTTTTTATTTGAAGGGAAAGAATGGTCATAGTGTTGGTTTTTTAAACATTATTATTGCTTCCCAACAATATATTTTCAATAGAATTTGTCCTTGTACCAAAAAGAAGAGTTAAAGAATATAGAACAACACACAAATCATGTCTTGCAGTATCTACTGCTTACATATCTGTAGTCCTTCTCCTTTCTGTCAAGTCCTCTAGCATCAAGATTATATTCCCGTCACATTATTATGAATTCTGATGTTTTTTAGTGCTGTTCTCTTTTGTGTTATTGTAGTCATTGTATATGTTGCTGTCTTGATTCTGTTTTCTTTCTGTATCAATTAATACAAATTTATCAAGTTTCTCTAACATCCTCATATGTCATCATTTCTTAGGATTCACTCATTTTCCATTCATTTTGTGTAGCTATTCCTCAATGGAAGGGCAACCACTTTGTTTCATATTTTTTCTGCCTAAAAAAATATTGCTATGGCTATTGTATATGTAGGACTTTTCCCCCACTGTCTTCGAGGGAACAGTGTTTTCGACTTCTTTGGGATATGTACTCAGTAGTGATATTCTGAGATTTTAGCAAATCTTTTGATAAAGTCTCTCATTGCTATTCTTAAGGACATTATAGAGAGATGTAAGCTAGATGACCATAAAATGACAGCCCTGGTTGGATAGTCAGACCCAATAAGGAGTCATTAATCATTCCATGACAACTTAGGCAGGTAGTCTCTGGTCCAGGAATCTGCCTGTGGCCTTCTGCTGTTGAACTTCTTTTATCTTTGACTCAGACAAAAAGTTAGATGACTGCTTATCAAATTTGCAGACATGCAAAACTTTTAGGGTTCTTTAATGTGCTAGATAACTCATATTTCAAACAATTTTGACAGACTGGAATACTGGGCCAAATCTAATAAATTGTCATGTAGTAGGGCTAAATATAAAACTCTTACATTTGGGTCCCCAAAAAATCAGATTCCCAACATACACAGAATCCCATTTCCTATCACTCTGCTGCTGCAATGGCTGTCTCTCATGCCTGAAATAATCTCCATCCACACCTCTGCCTTTTGGAATCCCTGGTTTCTTTCATGTGTCAGCATGAACACCATCTCTTACAGGCTATACCCCTTGTTGCCAGCTTTTTCTACTTAGGTTACCTTGTATCTTACATTATATTTTGTTTCCCCTATAGACTCTTATCAGTCCTTAGTATGGTGCCTGGCATATAGAACATACTTAATAAATGTTTGTTGATTAAGTGATCAGTTGATTCAGAAGTGCTAGATAGGGGAGATATGACTAGGCAGCAGTTTGTCATAAAAAGATCTGAGGGTTTTAGTGAACTGCATATTGAGGAGACATTTTAGCAGTGAGATATGGCAGCCAAGAAAGCAAATGCAGAATTAGGCTACATTAAGAGAGACCTAATATACAGAACAGGAACATGACACTCAGCACTTTACCTTGGTCAGACCCTGCCTGTTTAGTAGGCAGTAATGTGCTAAGTTCTGGGTACCACATTTGAAGCAGGACATTGTTGATCTGAAGATTGCCCAGAAAATGATAACAAGGATGGTGGAGAGTCTCAAGTTAATGCTGTAGGAAAATTGGTTGAGGTAATTGAGAATACTTACCCTGGTGAAGAGGAGAAAAACCTAGGATAGGAAGGTATTACAATGGAGAAAAAGTATGGGATCCAGAATCCAAGGATCTGGGTTTCAGGACTGTATGATATTAGGTAAATCACTTCATCTTTCTGCATCTCTTTTTCATTGTCTAAAATAAATAGATGACCTCTGAGGTCCTTTATAGATCTAAATCTATAATCTCGTGAGTTCGTGTGAACTTGATCTCCAATCTAATGGCCTTTTTTCAATTTTCATTCTTCTTGACCTTTCTTTTTCTTTTTTTATTAAACCAATTACATGTAATAATAAATTTCCACATAAGTTTTCCAAAGTTATGTAATCAAACTTGTCTCCCTCCCTTCCTTTACCCCTCCCAGAGCTGGCAAGCAACTTGATCTGGATTAAACATGTATTATCACACACAACATATTTCTACATTGTTCATTGTTGTAAGAGAATAATCATAGAAAACCAAAACCCCAAAATAAAAACTGAAGTGAAAAATTATATACTTTAGGGGGCAGCTGGGTAGCTCAGTGGATTGAGAGCCAGGCCTAGAGACAGGAGATCCTAGGTTCAAATCCAGCCTTAGACACTTTCCAGCTGTGTGACCCTGGGCAAGTCACTTGACCCCCATTGCCTACCCTTACCACTCTTCCACCTATAAGTCAATACACAGAAGTTAAGGGTTTAAAAAAAAAAAATTATATACTTTGATCGTCATTCTGACTCTACTAGATCTTTCTCTGGAGGTAGATAGCATTCTTTGTCACAAGCCCCTCCAAATTGTCCTGGATCATTGTATTGCTGAGAGTATCTTAGTCTGTCACAACTGATCATTCCACAATATTGTTGACAGTTACTGTAGGAAGAGCACTTTGCCAGCTGATATGCTGAATGAAGGAGAGATTCATGGTGGGTAGACCAACCCAAAGGCTACTACAGTAGTCCAGGTGTAAGGGGATGAGGACCTGTACCAGGGTGGTGGTGGCAGTATCAGGAGAAAGACATATAGGGAAAGCGAGGCAGCTCAGTGGTTTGAGAGTCAAGCTAGAAATAGGAGATCCTGGCAAACCCATGGCATGAGTGCCAAAGATGGCACACAGAGCACTCTCTGTGGGCATGTGGCCTCTGCCCCCCACCCCAGTTTGTTACTAGAAATGCAGAGGGACTTGGGCAGAGCTGCTCCTCTCCCCCTCTCCACCACAACTGATGACATTTTTTCACATCCCCCTCTCCTCTGTCCAGCAGCCCAGTGGGAGCACACAGGGTGGGTAAGGTGGGCAGCTCACAGGTGGTAGAGCTGGAGGGGAAAGGAGTGCTCAAGCCACACCCCTCTCCCTCTACATTTGCTGAAGATATTTCTCACTTGACCTGCCCTTCCATCGTGCAGCCCTATGAGAGCACTTCTTCCTTCCTTTGTGTAGGGTAAAGGGGAGGAGCAGGACCCAGCACTCCATCTCTAAAAGTTTTGCCATCACTGTCCTAGACTTTGTAAAAGTTACTTAACCCCACTTAAGTGCCTAGCCCTTATCATTCTTCTGCCTTGGAACCAATACACAGTATCAAGACAGAAGGTATGAGCTTACAAAAAAAAAAAAAGACATGTGAGACATGTTATGAAGGATTTGGCTACAAAACTAGATACAAAGGGTAAGAGTGAGGAATCAAAGATTATACCCAAAGGTTGTAAGTCTGTGTGATGGAGAGGTAAGTAATACCCCCAAAAGTAATAGTGAGGGAGCATATGCTATCTATCACCAATGGATAGAGCACCAGCCTGGAGTCTGGAGGACCTTCATCCAGATCTGGCTACAGACACTTCCTAGCTATGTGACCCTAGGCAAGTCACTTAACCCCATTAGCCTAGCTCTTGTCCTTCCATCTTAAAATTGTTACTAAGAGAGAAAGTAAGGTTTAAAAAAAAAGAGAGAGGGGGGTTAGCAAAGAGGTAAGGGCTGAATAAATGGATCAGAGAATCATCAGCATAGAGATGATCATTCAATCCAGGGGAGCTGATGAGATCACCAAACAAAAGGATATAGAGGGAGAAGAAAAAAGGATCTAGGCCAGATCCCAGAGGGAATCTGTTAGCAGGACTGACCCAGATGAAGATACAGCAAAGGAGACTTAGGAACAGGCAGATAAGTAGGTGGAGAACCAAGAGAGAACAGAATCACAAAACCTAGAGAGAGAATATCAAGAAGGTGATCAATAGTATCAAAGATCAATAAAAGTCAAGAAGCTATTAAGACCTACTCACTGGACTGATGCACATCACCTCCCTGCTCACCTTCACTCAAGAAACCCCAGTGGCTCCCCATTGCCTCTGAGATAAAATATAAAATCCTTTTTTTTAGCATTCGAAGCCTTTTATGGCCTTTCCTACCTTTCCAGCCTTCTTACAACTTCCACTTCCACACACAGTTTGATCTAGTGACTTTGGCCTCCTTATTGTTCCTTAAATAAGAATCTAAACCTCCTGACTCTGCATATTCATTAGGTATCCTCCCTTTAAGGAATTCTCTTTCTTCATTTCATCCTAGCTTTCTTCATGTCCCAGCTAAAACTCCTCCTTCTATAGGAAGCCTTTCTTAATTCCCCTTTATTCTTTCTGCTAATAATTTTAAGATTTCTCCTGTATGTGCTGGTTTGTAATTATTTGCATTTTGTCTCCCCATTTTTGAGCCCCTTGAAGGTAGGGCTGTTTTTTAAAAAATTAAATTAAATTAAATTTTATGTTTTTAGAATCAATACTCTATATTAGTTCTAAGGCATAAGAGCAGTAAAGGGCTAGGCAGCGGGGATTAAGTGACTTGCCCAGAGTCACACAGTTAGAAAGTGTATGAGGTCAGATTTGAACCTAAGACCTCCTGTCTCCAAGTCTGACTCTCTATCCAATGAGTCACCTAGCTGCCACTAGGACTGTCTTTTGCCTTTCTTTTTATCCCCAGCATTTAGCACAGTGCCTGGTACATGGATGCTTTAAAAGTGTTTATTGACTGTTTCTTCAAGTATTTGAAAATTGTCACGTGAAAGAAGTATCAGACTTGTGTTTGACCAGGGTGCAGAAATAAGAATTAAAGATGGAAGTTGCTTAGAGCCAACAAGGAAAAACTCCCCTTTCTCTTGAGGATACCACCATTCTTCTAATCTCCCAAGTTCAGAATCTCAAAGTCTTTTGATTGTTAACTTTTGTTGTGATAATTGTCATTCAATCCTTATATCCAATCAGTCACCAAACCTTGTTGATTTCTCTAGACCTCTCACATCTATCTTTTTCTATTTACATAAGCATCTAGAATAGACCCTCATCATCTCTCAACAAGACTATAGCTTTAGAATTGGTATTTTAAACTCCTGATTTTTGCATCACTAATGAGTTTTTCACATAGCTACCAAATTGGTATTTCTAAAGCACCAAGTCACTCTCCTTCTCAAGAAGCTCTTGTGACTCCATTTTGCTTTTGGTCTAAAATCTGATTCATACTCTAACTCCAGTCTAATTTCTAGATTTATTGCAAAATGCTGTCCCTCAAAGAATCTACATTCCAGTCTCACTTAGCCTTCTTTCTGTTCCCTATTCATGTCTTCCCATTTCCTGTTTTTGTCTAGGTTATCTACCTCCCATACTTTAAATTCACTCCCTTCCATTTCTGCCTCATATTATCTTTATGAGTTTATAAAACCCTTAGGCTTCTTCAAAGCTCAGCTTTTTTTTCCTTTTTTTTTTAATTAATTAATTAATTTAGACTATTTCCCCATGGTTATATGTTTCATATTCTCTCCTTACCCTCTTCCCTCCCCCCTCCCAGAGCTGACAAGGAATTCCATTGGGTTGAACATGTCCCATCACTTGATACCTATTTCCACATTATTCATTTTTGTAATAGAGTAATCTTTTAAAACCAAAACCCCAAATCACATACCTATATAAACAAATGATAAATCATATATCTTCTTCTTCATTTGTACTCCCACAGTTCTTCCTCTGGATGTGGATAGCATTCTTTCTTATAGGTTTCTTGGGATTATAAAGAACCAAAGAAGTCCGTACCCAATTTCTAGCTCTATCTCCCCAGAAATTATTTTTACTTTGATTATGTTATTTTTTGTTGCATATTCATTTTCTACTTACATGAAATGTAAGCTTTTCAAAACGCAGGATCTGTTTGGTTTTATTTTTACTTTTGTAGTGCAATAAATGAAAATAAAATTTTTAAATGTAATATTAATAAAATATCGTGGTCAACATTATAAAATTTATTCTCAAGTCAGGAGTCCATTAGTAGCTCTTAACAATGTAATTTTAGTAAAAATGGAGATATATGAAAAAAGGAAAGGGACAGAAAATCTCACCTATTTAGAAAAATACCTTAGCCCAAATCCCAAACAGAGAGAGAGAGAGAGAGAGAGAGAGAGAGAGAGTGTTCTGCCCCACACCTTTTTTCCTCCATGCCCCTACCTCCTACAGTGTAGGCATGCAAAATATGGGGTGTGGGGTAGGACAAACTTAGGGAGTGATTTCTATCATCACAATTCCCCCTGTGATTCTTTTGGGAGATGAGCATGTTGAAATTTCCCAGATCTACATGCCTAGTATCTCCAATGAATCATTACAAATAACCAGATTATATCTCTTACAAAAGGTGCATATAATATTGCATTGTCTAATGGGAAATTACAACAACTGGAGATGAGAAAAATGAAAGAGAACAAAACCGATGATTGGTAGGTACATTGACAAAAGGCCATTTAGGGGGTGTTAATGAGCTTCTTTTACTGAAATTACTCTCAAGCAAGGAAAAAATTTTTTTTAATCTTGAATTTATGACAATTATATAATCCCCCCTGAGGAGGGTGTTGACAAAAACCAGAATCATCACAGGATAGATACATGGCTGATTTATAGGGGTTTATGAATATAAAATTCTATGTAATCAAGAATAAACCCATAACAGGTCCTTGAATCACAACCTAATTAAAATGATTTATGTCCTGCAAGCAATTGTAACAATGTAGCACTTACCCATTGGCAGCCAGGACTATAGAAAATTGCCATATCATAAAAGAAAGAAAAGGGACTAGATTTTGAATCAAAAAGGGAAATATCATTCCCTTGTCTGATTTTACCTTTACTCTCAGGGAGAGGGGAGCCAAAATAGCAGCCAAACTGAGGTACTTGTCGGAAATCTGGCACAGGGAAATCCTGCATCTGAAGTTGTCAAACAGCCACTTCCTTGAACCTCAAAACAAGTCCCCTGTCTTGGCACAGATTTTCAGCAATCCCACCAGGATTAGTTGGTCTCCTTGACCTTGTGCTTCTTGGCACTGTACAGTGGCCCTTTTCTTCTGAAGTCAGACATAATTATTAATAACAGTCCCATGATATTTAGCAATTAATGGCATGTTTCTATAATCTTAAAGCTTTAGGGTATACAGTAATATTATGGATATTTTAAACTTAATCTTCAAAATCAAAAAAGCATTAATACTGATTCCGTAATAATGTGTCAGCAAAAACAATGTCCACCTTGTCTATAGACTTATATCTCCAGTTCAATCATAGGAGGAGTAAAAAAAAACAATTGCATTACAGGATACAGTTATTCAGTGTCTATAGAAGGTGCTCGTTTAATATGTGAGCAATGAATCCAAGAGTCCTTTTCTCCAATTTTTTTTAAACCCTTAACTTCTAAGTGATGTATATGCAGGAGAAAAAGGTTTAGCCTGCATAGGGGAGTGTCCAAAAAGCATCTCAAGTGGTGAGGTGCATAGATCTCCCCTGGGCCTGCTTCAAAGATAGAAGAGAGAATTTCAGGCCATTTTAAATGAGTCTCAGTGCACAATTTTCTAATCATAGTTTTAAGATCTATATTCATTCCTTATTCTTGGCCAGAGCTCTGGGGATGATACAGTACATGGAATTTGGGAGTAATCCCCAAACAAGAATAAATCTGAGACAAAACTGAATTGGTAAAATGATTTCCTCTGTCTGAATCAATATGTTCTGGCAGGCCAAAGCAAGGAATAACCTCTTTTAAGAGCACCTTGGCAATAAAAGCCACTGTGGCTTAGAAATACTTCCAGCCATATGGTCAGCTGGTCCACTATGACCAGACAAAATTTATAAGGTCCAGCCTTTGGCATAGTGATAAAATCAATTTGTAGATGCTCAAAAGATGTGTAAGCCAGAGGATGCCCACCAAAAGCTTTGCCACGAAAGGCATGCTGATTATAGGTTTGACAAGTGGGGCAGGCTGAGCAACTTTAGAGGCTATGGTAGTTATACCAGGGGCTATCCATACTCTTTTTTTTTTTTTTTAAACCCTTGTACTTCGGTGTATTGTCTCATAGGTGGAAGATTGGTAAGGGTGGGCAATGGGGGTTAAGTGACTTGCCCAGGGTCACACAGCTGGGAAGTGTCTGAGGCCGGGTTTGAACCTAGGACCTCCTGTCTCTAGGCCTGACTCTCACGCCACTGAGCTACCCAGCTACCCCTATCCATACTCTTTTAACATAGTCTACAATGCCCTAGGTGCCAAAGTGACTGTTTTTATGAATGGATAAGCATATTGATGATAAAAACTTATAGGGAACAGTGGTTTTCCTTTATATGACACCTATACTTCATTGATCTGTTTAGCTTTAAACTTTTGTTTCCATTTTTCCACTTTCGGTTCATCATAAGACAGGGATAAATTTGAGTTGTTACTAGTTGCCAAAGTAAAAATTAATTTAGGTCCTTCTAAGGTAGCTAGATTTGCTGCAGTATCTGCCTAATGGTTTCCTATAAAGACAGGATCAGTTCCACCTGTATGGGCAGAGCAATGAACTATAGCTAGGGCTTCAGGTAGCTGGAGAGCAGAAAGCATTTCATTAATTAATTTCTACATTTGCAATACATTTTCCATCTGAAGTTAGAAAACCCCTTTGAAACTTTCCATAGCATACCTACTACATGACATATTCCAAATGCATATTTAGAGTCTGTGTAAATTGTGGCCTTCTTATATTTGGCAATTATACAAATATGTTTTAGAGCTATCAGTTCTGCACCTTTAGCACTTTTATTTGAGGGCAGTGAAGCTGACCACACAGTGGCAAATTCTGTGACTACAGCAGCTCCAGTGTAGCATATGCCATCCCTCATGAAAGAAGAACCATCAGTGAATAAAACTAAGACTGAATTGTCTAAAGGAGTGTCCAGGAGATTATCTTGAGGCTTTTCAGCCCTAGACTCCAAAGATTCACAATTATGTAATGGTTCTCCTGAAACTGGTAAATCTGGAAGCAAGATTGCAGGATTAAGAACAGTACAGTGTTTTAAGGTAATATTCTCGTCATCCAACAAGGTTACCTCGTACCTTGCAAGTCTTTGATCAGAAAATGCCTGTGTTCTATGTCTGAATAACAATGCTTTGACTTCATGTGGGCACATTATGGGCATCCCAATACTAAATCAGTAGATTTAGTTACTAACAAAGCTGTGGCAGCTACACCTCTTAGACATGGTGGGGCCCCTGAAGCTACTGGGAACCAACTGGGCCAAACAATAAGCAACTCGACATTGAACAGGTCCTAAAGTTTGAGTTAAAACACCTGAAGCTACCCCTCTCTATTCATGTACATACAAAGTAAGTGGCTTTTTGTAATCTGGAATGCCTAGAGCAGGGACAGGCAGGATAGCCTGTTTTGATTTTGAAAGAGCTAATAGGTGTTCTGCTTCTAAGCAGTGCAGGGACTGATTTTTTTTTGTCAGAGTTATAAGGGTTTAGTGATTTCCCCAAAGCAAGGGATCCACTGCCTACAAAACCCTGTTGCTCCTAGAGTTGCCCTCAACTGTTTCTTAGTGGAGTGGGCACTCAGTTTGTGAATATCTTCAATGTGCTTAGGGGAAATGGAGCGGGCACCAGAAGTTAAACCCTAAATATTCCACTTTGGGGAGACACCACTGAACCTTTGCCTTTAAGACCTTGTGGCCTCTCATGTAGCTCTAAAAGAAAATGTTTGCTATCTTCTTGGCATACTGTGGCATTTGTTGAGGCCAAGAGCAAATCATCTACAAATTATATCAAACAGCTCTCCTGAAATTTAATATTTCCTAAATCCTGTCTTAAATTTGTGAGAACAATGTAGGACTGTCCACAAATCCTTGCGGTAACCAGGACCAGGTCCTTTGGGAACCTTTCTAGGTGAAGGCAAACATTCCTGGAATTTTCATGAATAGGGATTGAGAAAAATGCTGAGCACAGATCTACCACAGCAAAATATGTGACTGTGCCAGGAATAGAGGAGATAATTGTGTCTTTTTATGATATGATTATTTACAGTCCTTAAATCCTGTACAAATATACAGGTTTTCCATCTGTGCCTAATTTTGGCATTTTTACAGGTAGAATAGGTGTATTATATTCAGATTTGTATCGAATTATTATCCCTTGCTCAATAAATGAATCTATCACTGGGGTACTTCCCTCAATTGCCTCTTTTGCTAGGTGTACTGAGGAATGGAAGGACGTGGACCAACTTTTGTCTTAATTTGAACAGAACAGCTGATTTGAGTAGGCCTACATTGGAAGAAGATGTGGCCCAAAGAGACTCAGGTATATCAGCTGGGATTTCAAAATTGGGAGGCTCCTTCACCTCCTGACTATCTAAAAGAAATTCAGGAAGCAAATTTAAGGATTCCTCAGGCAATTCTAGTGTTGTAGAGCTATCTTGAGAGCATGTTATTGTGGCTCTAAGTTTGCAAAAAAGATCTCTCTCAAAAACAAATAACAAACTCTCAAGGTACAGCCCTAGTTCAGCCAAAAGGTTTGGAGGAGTTTACTCCTTTCCTCTCCCCTCTAAAACACCAATGGGCCACATGTTTCCTCCAGCACATGGACAGGGAGTAGGAGTAGGAAGGCAAAAAGGGTTTGAGTATAGAATACAGGCTGTGGGTTGTTGAGATTTTTGCCTTTAATAGACTTTTAAAATTTCTCAGGATTAAGGGAGCAGTTTGAGTTAACTTTATTGCTGCTTTCCCTGATTTCCCTCTTCAGTGTTGCTAGAGTCACTTGGCAGTTCAGGAAAGGCTTTAATGAAAGAGCAGACTTCTAGGAGTAAGATAAGGCTAAACTTTGTCAACTTAGCCCAACAATTAACTCTCTCCAATAACCAAACAAAACAAAAAAAAATATTTGAGCTGAACCTACCATCTTTCTCCAATACTCCAGGACTCTGGGCTACACTGTTGGTGGTGAGGAAGTTTCCTCAAGAAGCAATGGCTATTTAGCTGTTTACAATTTAAGGGAAAGGGGGATTTAGATCTCACCCTCCAAGCAGGTGCTTCCAAATGGCAGATTGGGCATGGACTGCAATAGCTTGCATACTGGAATGGCAGGAAGAGTCAGCAGGGATGGCTGAGGGGCAGGGTGTGGGAGCTCAGTTCTCCGAGGCTATGGTGGCTTTCCTTTGCTAAACCTGGGATGGTGAGGAAGCCTACTGCCCTTGGGCAGCTTTCCTCAGACAGGTTGTTTTCTCTGTCACTGCTTCAGGGTTTCTAAAGCTTTTTAGTATCAGACCAAGGGTTGTTGCCTTGAGCCTAATCTGTCCTTTTGTCTATTTCAAAAACTGCTCTTAGCCACTAAGGGCAGAGTAAATTCTGAGCTCCAGAATTAGCTACTAAAGAATTGATTTAAGGAGAGTAAAAAGTGAAGAAAGTAAAAGAAGATTGAGGGTATTCATTAAACCTTTGTGTTCTGGCAAATGTAATAAATGAAAATAAGATTTTGAAATTTAATATTAACAAAATATTGTGGTTGTCGTTATAAAATTTACTCTTAAGTCAGTAGTCTATTAGTAGCTCCTAACAATGTAATTTTAATAAAAATGGAGATATATGAAAAAAGGAAATGATGAAAGGGAGAGAAAATCTCACCTATCTAGAAAAATACCTAAGCTGAAATCCCAAGCCTGCTAAGCTACTTCACCAGCTTAAGTCCTCGAGAGGGGGAGAGAGAGAGAGAGAGAGAGAGAGAGAGAGAGAGAGAGAGAGAGAGCTGTCTCTTATACAC